>NW_024747495.1:165000-192500 GCF_018991925.1 Homarus americanus
GTGGGTGTTGGTGGGTGTGTAGTGTATGTGGGTGTTGGGCAGTGTGTGTTAGCTTAGGTGGGTGTTGGTGGGTGTTGGTGTAGGTGGGTGTCTACAGTGTTAGGTGGGTATTTTGTCAGTGGTAGCATATAAATTCGAACGATAATAATGAAATGTCGAAGAAACTAAAAGAGAAACAGTCGAATAACGAATAATTTTGAGTGTAAAGAAGAAAACCCGAATAAAACACCGGAATAAAGAGGAAACTGGGATGAAAGACCGTGAATAGACAACAATCTATGATAAACAGGAGATAATGAAGACCTCGATATAGTCTTAGGTCCTGTTTGGCTCACCTGGGGTACGTGTGTGTGTGTGTCAAGTGAAGGAGGGGTGAGGGGAGAGGGGAAGAGACAGGTACGCTACAGGGGGTGTACTGCATGAGAGAAGGAAGTGGAAGGTGGGGGAACAGGTATCTCTAAAGGTTTATGTAGTGTTGGTCATAAAGCCCATATAATGTGAAGCAGTGACTATGCCCCCGTATATGTTGCTAATATTACAAAACATGGTGCATTTTTTATGGCATATATGGCATACATACATACACAGTCATTTTAACACACACATACACACATGCGCAGTACTATGAACACACATACGCATACACTGTACTCTAAACACACACACACACACACGTTATGTTAGATAAGCTTAACAAGGGTCCAGCACACTATGTTAAGTGGGGTGTACATCTCTTAAGTGTTATAAGTTAGGTGCGTGGTTAAGCTTCGCCCGAGCTGTAACAAGCACTTAAGTCAGTTAGTTAGTTATAAAGTACAAGACACTTAAGTTGTGAGAGTTGTTGTGAGTCCCTTGAAGGTTGTGTATTGTGAGTGTGTTCTACTTAAGGGTTAATAAGTACGGTTATTATCTACTTATGAATTATTGTTTGTTATATTTTAAGATTATAAGTGTGTGTGGTATAATGCTAGTTCAGGTTTTGTAAGTATGTTTGGTATATTGCTACTTAAGGGTTATAAGTATGATATAATTATACTTAAGGGTATAAATTATATATATCTGGTATAATCCACAGAAGGACTATAATTGTGATATGTGATTTGTGATAGTTAAGAGGTGGGGATGTGTCATATTCTCCTGACACATCTCCACAAGACACAGTTAGCATAGGAGTTAGGTTTGGTTAGGTTTGGTTAGGTTAGGTTAGGTTAGGTTAGGTTAATATAAGGTCAAGTTTGGTTAGATTAGGTTAATTTAGGTTTGGTATGCTGGGTAATGAGTTAATATTTGCTGTGCTGGTCTTGAGCTGTTCCTATAATGCTGGGTAATGAGTTAAGATTTGCTGTGTTGGTCTTGAGCATCACAATTCAACCCCCTGACAGTATCTTACGAGAGAGAGAGAGAGAGTTCTAACCTCTTCCCCTGGCGTGTAGATGAGTTGTGGCGAGGGGCCCATAAGAAGACGAGTAACGAGCCCACGCCCACCCACGCCCACACACGCCCATGAGGTAGCCCACCTTAACAAACGGAGGCTAACAATTACCTGTATTAATCTCACTCACAGGTATTAACCAAGATGGAGACGCGGGAACGATTTGGTGACCTGGATATATGAAGCTCTCGTCTGACCCCTTTCTTATGTGGCTCTATGTAAACATGGGTACACAACCTGGATATAATGATTTTTATATACCGTAGTGAGAGAGAGAGAGAGAGAGAGAGAGAGAGAAAGAGAGAGAGAGAGAGAGAGAGAGAGAGAATATTTATAAATAAGAAAATATACCCACCAATAAATTAACTATACGAATAAGTGTCAAAATTACGTCAATAAATAATATAATACATTAAAGAAGAAGAAGAAATAAATGCCCTTGGGACACAATGGCTCTCTAGGGGCCATAGATAAAGCCATTTATTTTAAGATTAACAACAACAACACTAATAATAATAATAACTCCGGTACAATGGCGTAATAAAGAGCCATTCATAGGCTACTTGATGGTATATTAAGGTAAGAATTGGACCTTGAAAAATGGCCCCGGAATACAATACTCTAACTGTGGCCATTTATATGATAACTGTGGCCATTTATATAACTGTGGCCATTTATATGATAACTGTGACCATTTATATAACTGTGGCCATTTATATGATAACTGTAGCCTATTATATGATAACTGTGGCCATTTATATAACTGTGGCCATTTATATGATAACTGTGACCATTTATATAACTGTGGCCATTTATATGATAACTGTAGCCTATTATATGATAACTGTGGCCATTTATATAACTGTGGCCATTTATATGACTGTGGCCATTTATATGATAACTGTGGCCATTTATATGACTGTGGCCATTTATTTGATAACTGTGGCCATTTATATGATAACTGTAGCATTTTATATGATAACTGTGGCCATTTACAGTATATGATAATTGTGGCCATTTAAATAACTGTGGCCATTTAAATGATAATATGTTACATTCATGCTTGCAAATAGTTTGGATAAATATAGTGGTGTGCAAAGGTACTGTACATTGGTTTATTTACAAAGGTACTAACGATACCTTTGTTATAGTTGAGAGAGTTAAGATAAAATATTACAAAGATACATACATACATACATACATACATACATACGTGCATACATACATGCCTATCTCATCAGTCCATATAACACGCTGACTTCCATATACACACATACATACATACCTACCTACATACATACATACATACATACATACATACATACATACATACATAGTTATAATAATGAAATATAAAGATGTTATAAACGGTACGAGGCAACAGAATAACGGTACAGTTAAGCCTATACCTCCACTGTTGTTTACTTAGGAAAGTCAACAGTAGCTAACAGTAAACGAATCAACAGTAAGATATATTAACAACAGGGAATATAACAACGGTAATATAAATATCAATGGTATCTTAATTTTTATCTTTCACCAAATTAAACTGTTTTTAAATAATTATAAATGGTTTGGTTTGGTTTGGTTAGGTTTGGTTTGGTTTGGTTTGGTTTGGTTAGGTTAGGTTTGGTCTGGTTAGGTTTGGTTTGGTTAGGTTTGGTTTGGTTTGGTTTGGTTTGGTTTGGTTTGGTTTGGTTTGGTTTGGTTTGGTTTGGTTAGGTTAGGTTGAAGAACTATTGGTATGTCTCTTATTTCAATGTAATACTTCATGTTCAGTTGAGGGGAGATGTTGTCAGGTACAGTGTCTATTTCTGTGACCCTCTTTCTCCTTTTCTCCCTTTCTCACCTTCCTTTCTCTTTCTCCCTTTCTCTTCTTCCTTTCTTCTGTCTCCTTCCGTCCAAATAATAATGATGAATGACAATATTAGTAATAATGAAGATGATTTGGATAAGAAATTACAATAACGAGAGAGAGAGAGAGAGAGAGAGAGAGAGAGAGAGAGAGAGTTGCAAAAAATCGAAAAGAAAGTTTTACACACAACACAGTTTTTATTGATGAGTTTCAAGTCTCAAAAGTTTTAAAATATCGACGACCGAACTTTAAACATACAATTAAAATCGTATTTAAATCGCTATAAACTGATTTTTTTTTATTTACCAATTAAATCTTGTGTTTACTCTGCAACAAACTGCTTTGAACAGCCAATTAAAATCATGCGTTTAAACGTTGACAGCTTGTGTTCTAAACAGCCAATTAAAATCATGTGTTGAACTTGCGACAAAATGGATTTAATACCAATTATATCGTGTGTTTAACATCGGACAATTTAATGACCCAATTAAAATACGTAGACGCGTTTTACTTCAGTTAAGATTCCTGTAAAAGACATCAGGGAGGAGGAGGGGGAGGGAGAGCAGGGAGAAAGGGAGAATGAGGAGAAGGGAGAGCAGGGAGAAAGGGAGAATGAGGAGGAGGGAGAGCAGGGAGAAAGGGAGAATGAGGAGGAGGGAGAGCAGGGAGAAAGAGAGAATGAGGAGGAGGGAGAGCAGGGAGAAAGGGAGAATGGGGAGGAGGAAGAGCAGAGAGAAAGGGAAAATGAGGAGGAGGGAGATAAAGAAGAAGAGAGAGGAGGAGGAGAAGTACTGCAGGAAGTGGAAGAAAGAGGAGGGAGAGGGTAAGACGAAGACGAAAAGGGAGAATGCAGAAGAGGAATAAAATGGTGAATGAGGAGGAAGGCAAGACGTAATCAAAAAGGAGGAGGAGGAAGGAAAAGAAGAAGAAGAAGAAGGAGGAAATAACACACACACACTGGGCCTGGGCAGTGAACATAACATCAACAGTCTCCATGTTTTAGTCACAACCTAACATGCTCACTAGTAAGTCTTTTTACGCCGCCCGCCGACCACCCGACGATATTGACATTTATATTAACCTCCCATACAGGCTAAAATCACCCTTAAATCCCCATATACCGGAGGATTACTTTCCCTTGGCCCGTGTACCATCGGATAGTCCACTGTGTGTAGAACAACTAGCATGTAGATCACTCCGCCGCTATCAGGCCACAACCGCTCCCTCCCTTAGCCGGATGCCTGAGCCACCGTATCCCTTATTGTGGGTGACGTTAAGGGCCGTATAAAAGTGCATTAGGCATAAGGGTTTCCGCCCCTATGGCATCGCCGGGATGTCTAGCTCTCAGCATGGGCTCAGATGCGTAATAGAGTTGCCAGGTGTCGCCACATGTTGACTTTTGACTCGTGGCGATGAAAGTTAGACCTCCCGTTCATTTGTTTTTAATCCCGTGTCCAATGCCCCGTTTTTCGAGTAGTTTACACACACACACTGCCTCGACCTTTTTACAATGTGATTAACGACGCCCGTTCCTTCCTCGTTCATCGTCATCGTTTAAACATTACATATTTTCCCCCGGTGAGAGACAGCGAGAGAGAGAAAGAGGAGAGAGAGTTGTTCCCCAAGGTAGGAATGTGACACCGCGGTTGATCCTTCCATTCACTGTACATTAAAGTCAAATTTGCTTATCATCTGTTGCTGTGATGGTCGTTTGAGAGACTCGCCCTTCATGACCGGGTATATTAGGTCGTTTCTTCTTTGTTTCTTGTTTGATTTTGTCACTTAATTTCCGACGACTCATGATCCATTTCTGCCCTCCTGAGATTTTCAATGAATGACTACTGTAGATGACTCGGATCACCTGAAGATTAACCACCCTAGCATATTTCACCTAATGATTAAATACCTAACCTAATTTAATTTAACTTAACCTAACCTACCCTAACTAAACCTAACCTAACCTAATTTAATCTAACCTAACCTGACCTCTGTGAGAAATCGGGTTCGAATCCTCTTTCTATTCCGGGTTCGGTTTTCGTTCTTCAGATTGACCCGTACATGAAACACACACACACACACACACACACACACACACGCACGCACGCACGCACGCACGCACGCACGCACGCACACACACACACACACACACTCACACACACACACACACACACACACACACACACACACACACACACACACCCACCTTACTCCACCCACACACACACACACACACACACACACACACACACACACACACACACACACACACACACGGTAAGCCAATGTTTACCTTGAAAAAACAGACATCACCTAATTTAAATCACCTAATCACCACTTGAAGCCATTTCGGTGTAGCTCTTTGATTTACAAGACCAATCACATCTAATTTACATTTACACTAGCATTTACACATCTAATCACTGGCTTAAATAAATTCTTGTCGGATTTACTCAGTTGAGGAAGTTTAGTCGGAAAGTGCAAGTGGGGGAGGTGCTGATGACTTGTCTGTGTATGTCTGTGTATATATGTATGTATGTATGTATGTATATATGTCTGTATGTAATGTATACCTTTCTCTGTGTATATGAATGTTTCTCTCTCTCTCATGACAGCTGGTCTCCTTGTTTACACTGACAGGTAAACAGTAAAAAAGGTGTAATTGTTCCACATTTGTTCCTCATTTTCTGTATATAAAAACATCACCACTTATCACCACCAGGACCACCACTTACTACCACCACTTACTACCACCACTTACTACCACCACTTATTACTTACACTAGTTACCACCACCACCACCACAACAACAACAACCACTACCACTTACCATCACCACTCACTTTTCACCACCACCACTTTACCACTCATCACCACGATCACTCATCACCACTCACCACCACCATAGTCATCCACCAAGTATCACCTGTCATAACTATCACCACCACTCACCACCCTACCGTCCTTGGATGTGTGTGTGTGTGTGTGTGTGTGTGTGTGTTGAAACCATAAGAATGCCTCAGTGATTTGTGGCAAAATATTATATACTGTTGAGACCAGGGAACCGTATACACACAGCATATTATTGTTGATACTTAACCTTGATGTTGTCACACTGCTGGGATGACTCCTTCCTGCCTTCTTATTTTTCCTCCTCTCCTTACTTCCTTCTTTCCCTACTTCTTTCCTTACTTCCCTCCCTCCTTCCTTCCTTCTTTTCCACCCTTCTCTCCGTACTTCCTTCTTTCCCTCCTTCTTTCCTTACTTCCCTCCCTCCTTTCTTCCTTCTTTTCCACCCTTCTTTCCACCCTTCTCCCTTCCCTACTTCTTCTTTGCCACTCCTCTTCTTTCTCCGTTCTCCTCTCTTCCTTCTCCTCCTTTCTTCCCTCTTCTTCCTTCCTCCTGCGCATTCCTATCCTTACTCCTCTTTCATCTCATTTCCTACCCTCTTCTTCTTCTTCCCTCTTCTTCTTCTTCCCTCTTCTTCCTTCTCCTTCGTTCCCCTCTCTTTCCTTCAATTAACAACCCAACTTTGCGTCACCAGAACAGTCTCACACAGGTATAAGACGTGTTAAACAGTGTTCTAATTGTCAATTACCAAACTGCCAGAACAACATGCTCTTAACTAGTCAACAATTAATCAGCTAATTTATTTGTTTTTCCTCCTGTGTAAAAAATGTGTAATTGTTATGTTTTTGTTTTTGGAAGATTTGTGTAAGAAATGTTGTTGTTTTTTAGAGAGACATTGTGAGATATTTGTGTGACAGACAGACAGACAGACAGAGAGACAGACAGACAGAGAGACAGACAGAGAGAGAGAGAGAGAGAGAGAGAGAGAGAGAGAGAGAGAGAGAGAGAGAGAGGAGAGAGTTACTCAACATTATAAGCAATTCTCTCTCTCTCTTGGTTTAATTTCTGGTTTCACAACAACTGTCACGTAATGTACGAGTTTCTTAAGACCAGATGGAGGCCACAGTATGCAAATGAGGTCTCTCTCTCTCTCTCTCTTGGCCAGGAAACATATGCCTACATCCTGGTGACAATCAACAAGGTTCGATTGACGCTTTTACTGTGGTTGGTGAGTCGAGAGTGTGACTTGGTGAGACAGGTGGTGGCTGGTGATTTATTTTGTTTTTGGTGATTTATTTGGCCTGTTTGGGTGATTTTACTGATTTAGTTGTTCTGGTTTGGTGATTTGGGTGATGGTTGGTGAGATATTTGATCTGTTTTGGTGATTTAGTTGGTGGTTGGTGATTCACTTGGCCTGGTTTTGGTGATTCATTTGGCCTGGTTTTCCTGATTCACTTGGTTTGTTTTGGTGATTTAGTTGGTGGTTGGTGATTCACTTGGCCTGGTTTTGGTGTAGTTCCTGGTGACTCGCTTCACTTGGCTCTATGAACACAGTCACCAGTCACCTTGGGTGGTGGTGGCGTGTGTGTTACAGTCTGTTGGTGATGCTGCCTCACCCGACTGTGACTTGTGACTGTGTGTGTGTGTGTGTGTGTGTGTGTGTGCATGTGTGTATTTTGTGTGTGTGTGTGTATGTGTGGTTTGTTTGTGCATGTGTGTATTTGTGTGTATGTGTGTGTGTGTCTGCATATGTGTGTGTGTGTGTGTGTGTGTGTGTGTGTGCACTTCTAATGTACAAGGCGATTTACAGTCAGAGAGAGAGAGAGAGAGAGAGATTAATTGAAACCTCGACATTTTGAAGCCTTCCACCTACCAAAATGGACACCAAGATGATCCCTATCGATAGCGGGTAACCCCCATGTCCTAATATACCACACCGCGACATACACTCAGACACCCGTTTTTAGTAATGGAAGGGTGGGGGGTTCTCTAGAGATTAGGACATTAGTTTATAGTTAGTGACGGAGGGGGGAGGGGGTGATGGATGGGGGAGGGGGTGATGGATGGGGGAGGGGGGCTAGTGGGAGGGGGAGGGTCAGTATTGGGACATCACTTTATACTTAGTTAAGGGGAGGGGGCTTATTATTGCAACTTTAGGACATCAGTTTTTAGTTAAAGAGGTTCTGGGACATAGAGGAAGGAACCGATATTTTAGGACATAAGTTTTCCTAAAGGATGGATCCGAGAAATAGGACACCCGTTTATAGTTGCATAAGGAAGGGGTCGGTTTTAGGACATTCAGTTTTAGTAATGGATGATCAGTATTTTAACATTAGGACATCATAATCAATGGTGAGTCTAACGTTAGGACATCCGTTTAGGACACGTTAGGACACCTGTTTAAGAGTTAACAGAAGTAATTTAGAGAGAATAATTTGTGTGGGGGAGGAGAAATCGAACCGTGGTACATTATGAGTGATTACCTGAGTGTGGGGTGTGGGAGGATGTTGTGGGGGTGGTGTGAGTGTAGCGGGGGTGTTGGGGACGTGGTGTGGGTGTAGCGTGGGTGTTGGGGATGTGGTGTGGGTGTAGCGGGGGTGTTGGGGACGTGGTGTGGTGTTGGAGAGTGTTGTGGTGTGGGTGTAGTGGGTGTTGGGGGACGGGTGTGGTGTTGGAGAGTGTTAGACGTGGTGTGGGTGTATGTGGGTGTTGGGGACGTGGTGTGGGTGTTGGAGAGTGTTGGGGACGTGTGGTGGGTGTAGTGGGGGGGTGTTGGGGACGTGGTGTGGGTGTAGTGGGGTGTTGGATGGAGGGTAAGGTCAGATATCTCAAGCAAGGTCATGAAGCATACATCACCCAGTCACTCAGGTAAGGTGGTCAATACATCTGATGGGGAGGGGGAGATTAGGCGAAAATGGCTTACCTGATCTGATAGGCGAAGTCTGAGTGGTGGTGGTGTTGGGGGTGTTGGTGGAGAGTGGGGGTGATGTTAGTGTTGGTGGAGTATAAGTATAGCTGGGGGTGCTGGAAGGCTGATAATGTTGAGGAAGACCGTCATCATCATCACTATTATTTCCACCATTCTCACCATCACCACCACTATCACTACCACCACCACCACCACCACTATCACCACCACCACCACCACCACCACCACTACTATCACCACCACCATCACCACCACACCACATCACCACCACTACCACCACCACCATCACTACCACCACCACCATCACTACCACCACCACCACCACCACCACCACTATCACCACCACCACACCACATCACCAATTAATTACCACCACCACCACTTCCACTACCACACCACCATCACCACCACTACCACCACCACCATCACTACCACCACCACCACCACCACCACCACCACTACCATCACCACCACCATCACCACCACCACCACCACCACCATCACCATCACCACCACACCACCACCACCATCACTACCACCACCACCATCACCACCACCATCACCATCACCACCACTGCTTCACTGACCAACATTCTTGCTGTGATCATTACCACGTTCGTTTAACCATTCATCATCATCGTCATCATCACTATCGTCATCATTATCATCATCATCACTACTCTCATGGTCATCTTTTACTATAATCATCGCTAATTTCTTACCTTGTCCAAAATTATCACCCTTGTTCCCTCACTCTTATCGTCTCTTGCACCTTTGTCTCTCCTCGCTTCTCTTTCACGCCTGTTTACTTGTTTATCTTGTTTATACACTCTAAGTTGTTGTTGTTGTTGTTGCTAATGTTGTTGTTGTTGTTGTTGTTATTGTTGTTGTAATATTTCTTTCTTCGTGATTTATATAGTCTCTCTCTCTAAATGGTAAAAGAGTGTGTGAGAGCCCCGTGTGTGTGTGTGTGTGTGTGTGTACGGTCACAGTATCAAAGGAGCCATTATAGACCGTGTGGCCTGTGTTGGCCGGACCTTAAGTACACGGGCGTGAGTTTGATACTGGCAATACGTCATCGGTCTAACTATCGTACCACCCACCGGCGAACAAAGCTCTTTCACCTCTTAGTTTAGGGGGTAGGGGTGGATATGTGGGGTCGATGTGTGTGTGTGAGTGTGTGGTTTTAATTTTATGCCTGTCTGTCTGTCTGTCTGTCTGTTTGTCTGTCTGTCAGGTCCAATACA
Source organism: Homarus americanus (assembly GCF_018991925.1). NCBI lineage: Eukaryota > Metazoa > Arthropoda > Malacostraca > Decapoda > Nephropidae > Homarus > Homarus americanus. The sequence continues at coordinate 175,311 of NW_024747495.1, forward strand.
CCGGTGAGGGGACTGTGTGACCTCGTATGACCCTGCTTGTCTGTCTGTCAGGTCCAATACACCGGTGAGGGGACTGTGTGACCTCGTATGACCCTGCTAGAGTGCCCAGGTCATCGAAGGTCACATTTATATTAAGGATTTATGAACAGGTAGACATTAATCAACCTGTATTTAGGGTAATAATTTTTGTCGAGTTTATTATTGTTATTTGTGTTAATATTTATTTATTTTTGTATGATTCATATTATTTGAATGTTAATTTTGTTAATTTTACTATTATTTTTATTATTATTATTATTATTATTATTATTATTATTATTATTATTATTATTATTATTATTATTATTATTATTATTATTATTATTATTATTATTATTATTATTATTATTATTATTATTATTATTATTAACTTTATACTTAAAAAGTTGTTAAATACTAAACACCTTTAACCAATATATTCTCCATAATTTATTTCTATTAAGGGTAAAAAAAATATTAAATGAAGGGCTGGAATAGTTAATGTGGAGATAATCGCTGTGTTGTGACGTAATGTTGCAATCATCAACAACTTGCAATTTCTGGAGAATTTTAACAAGAACATAAGTTTTTTTTGGTTGCATGATTTATATTAAGACAATGACGATGATTTTTTTTTTTTGTTGTGTAAGAGTTTAGGTTATTGTATTTATTACGTTTGTGTTTGTTTGTTTGTTTGTTAGGTGTGGGAATTAGTTTACTGTGTTATTGTTGTTGTTGTTGTTATCATTGTCATCATCATTAACTGTTATTGTTGTTTTTTGTTCCTGTAGTTGTTGTTGTTGGTGTTATGAGTCATGTTAGTATCATTGTATTATTATTATTATTATTATTATTATTATTATTATTATTATTATTATTATTATTATTATTTTATTATTATTATTATTATTATTATTATATTATTATTGGGATCATCATCATTATTATTATCAGTATAGCCAGAATAATAATAAATATGATTAATAACGATAAATCAATCAATCAGTAATTAACCACGTCATCAATTAACATTATAAACAATTAAACCTTGGCTAGTTACCTCCTAATCATTCAGTAAATTAGGACCTCAAACTAGCCTTAATTAAGTCACTTACGTTATATAATTTTACCTTGTCACCTGTACAGGATTAATTACATTACAACTAATGTGTTTAATAATTCAGTCTCTTTAACGCCACTTAATTCATCACTACTCCATGTTGACAATATTTTGGTAAACGTTTCATAATTTATAAATAATCTTGTGAATGGGCTAATGGGGAGATAACGTAATTACATCAACCCGTATCTAATTACGTCACTGGCACGTTCCGGGTTGCGTACAGTATAATTGCTTAAATATATCAACCCGTATCTAATTGTGATACTAACACCTTCCGGGTTACGAAGAGTGAAAGTTAATTAACCTGTAAATCATTTCGGTCATGCCTTTCCTGTGCTGGCCAAGGTAATTAAATAAATAATTGTGTGTGTATATATATATATATATATATATATATATATATATATATATATATATATATATATATATATATATATATATATATATATATATGTGTGTGTGTGTGTGTGTGTGTGTGTACTTGTATCTAACCTGCACCTGTACCTATAACTAACCAACACCTGTACCTATAACTAACCTGCACCTGTACCTGTATCTAAACCTCTACCTGTACTGTACCTGTGTAACTCAGGGCCAATAAAGTGAATGGGTCTGATGATCACCCACATGTTAGCGGGGATCGTAACTAACACTCGGATAGGGTAGTTAAGTGTGTAAATTAGTACACCCTCTTAGTCATCTTGGCTGTGGCTCTCTCACTAATGACCCAAAACACGCCGAACTCTGATCTAATTAGTGCCAATTACAGGTGATGTGTCAAAGCTTTCTCGCCTTGATGATAATTTACCTTCCTCACAAAATTTAGTTCGGGGAAATTTCTCACATATTTTCGTTCACCATCTTAGTTTATTTATCGATTTTTATTTATATTTATTTATAAGGTTATTTTAATTATGAGATTTTTATTATTTTATTAAGACTCGAATTGGGATTTTTTTTTGTGAGATCCAATTTTGTGGGATTTTCTAAGGGGGGTGATTTTTGGACGATGATATTTGATAATTGGTTGATCGTTTGTGGAAAGTTTGTGTGATTTGTGTTCATCCGTCTAAAGTTGCCAAGTTACGATTTGGGGTTTTTAATTGTTGGTCTCTATAGGAGCCGCACATGAGTGAAGGTCTGTCTGTCTCTCCACATTCATTTCTCTCTCTCTCTCTCTCTCTCTCTCTCTCTCTCTCTCTCTCTCTCTCTCTCTCTCTCTCTCTCTCTCAATCAGGGCAGAGTTAATGGTTACGTCACGGCGTCTGGGAAAGTGAAAGTCAGGGAGGAACCAGATGAAGAATTTGGAAAGGGAGGGGAATGGAATAGGAGGGAAGAGGTGAGGTAATGGAAAAGGAAAGAAGACGGGAGGAAAAGAAGGAAGGGGAGGAAGTAAAGGGAATGGAGGGTAGATGGGAAGGGTAATGGGAAGTAATGGTTAGAAGGGGGATGGGAAAGAGTGGATGGAAAGGGTGGTGGAAAGAGTGTGTCTCGGTACCATTATCTATTTATTGCATTATAACGTAACACACACACACACACACACACACACACACACACACACATACATACATACATACATACATACATACATACACATTAACAATATATCTCTCTCTCTCTCTCTCTCTCTCTCTCTCTCTCACCGCTATCGTTTTCCAATATAATAATGATGACACAGAATGATACCACCAGACCTAATCAATTTATAGTAAAATATAGCTATATCGCTTTTCAATATAGTGGTGATGTCATTATAGAACTTCAGGTGGATAATGTAAGTTGGGGCCGCTTGGTGTAGTGAGCTGGTGGTGGTAAGCTGTGTGTGTGTGTGTGTGTGTGTGATAATGATGGGAAGAGTGGTGATGGTGATGATGGTGATGATTGTGATAGTGATGAGAATGATAATAATAATAATAATAATAATAATAATAATAATAATAAAAATAATGTTCTTAAAATATGATAATGATTGGATAAACACACACACACACACACACACACACACACACACACACACACACACACACACACACACTACCTCTCACCTACTTACTTTTAACCAGGTGTTCAAAAGATCGTTTAGACTTGAAGTGCGTCATTTGTAAACACATTTGCGTATCCCATGTCACTTAATGTTTAGTTTAACACCTTTGGCGTATGTCAGTGAGGTGTGCGTCACGTACTTGGGATATCTGGCGTACGCTCAGAGTAAGATACGGTCCGTGCGTATAAAAATGTATATGTCTTGCTATTATCGTCTCTAACATCCTCTAACATAAGGCTCTGTTTCCTGTACATGATGTAGAGTGGTTTAGCATACTGTTCGCCAACTATTATATAATATTAATAAAATTTCTTAACTGGTGACGTGAAAACTAAACTGGGTCATTTTAAGCTACGACAGAGAGTGACGAGATGAACGCTTAGATTCTGTTATACCAAGACGCGTTCTGTGAAGGATGGGAAGTGGATGGAAGAGGGTAACAGTGGATAGGATGTGGGTGGATGGAGGGAGGGTGGAAGGTGGAGCATGAGAGATGGGTGGTGAGGGAGGGAAGGTGGTTTGAGGAGAGAGAGAATTAGGTGTGGGTGGAGAGTGAGTGAGGGAGGTGTTGGACATGGAGGTAGGGGGACGCTTGACAGCCACAGCCCCGGGGGTAGTGAGAGAGACAAAAGCAGACGGAGGTGTGAATGCGTTCTCCCCCCCCTCCCTCCTCCTCCCCCTCCCCCCTCCCCCTCCCCCTCCTTGTTATGTGTTTTGCGTATTACTGTTGGCTGCTTAAAAGTGCGTGAAACAGGAGTGGTCAGACTCGGGTAGGATAATGGCTGCCCCCTCTCCCCTCCCCTTCCCCTTCCCACCCTTCCCCTTCCCCTCATCTCCTTCCCTCCTCCCTAACCCCCTTGAGTACAAAAACAATCGATTTTTACGAATTTTCAACCCAATAGCAATGAAACATAGAGGCATTAATAATTTCCTTCTTGTTTTGGTCATGGCCTGAGGCGGGGTGAAGATAGTGCTAAGTGCTAAAACGATCGATTTTTTGCAAATTTTCAACTCAATGCAGAGGATTGATATAGGCGTTAATTAAACCTTATGAGCGATGGGTGGTGGTGGTAGTAGTAGTAGTAGAGTAGTAGTAGTAGTAGTAAAGTAGTAGTGGTAGTAGTAGTGGTTAAGATAGTGCTATGTTACTGAAGGCATATGATATGGGAATTTGACCCGTATAGGAAATGTAAATAAGGTGTTGAGTACCTGGGCATTGGGAGGGGTGAGGATTTAAGGGGTAGTGGGGGTTGGGGAGGGGGTCGGGAGAATGGGGGGGGGTGGGGAGGGAGTTGGGGGGTGAGGAGCACAGGGGAGAGAACAGTAGAACAAAGGCAAGGGAGGAATAAAAGGTGTGAATAATAATAATAATATGTGGGTGATGATGATGTTACCTCTCTCTCTCTCTCTCTCTCTCTCTCTCTCTCTCTCTCTCTCTTACGAATACTACTACTGCTACTACACACACACACACACACCTCTCATCCTCACCTCTCACTCCTCCCCTCGCACTTACTCCCTCTTCTCTCTTCCGTTCTCTCTTCCTTCTTCTCCTCCTCATCACCTAATCGAGACCTCTTGTTCACCCCTCATCTTCTCTCCCCTTTCCGCTACTTCATACCTCCTCCATTTTCTTTCTTTCTTCCTATCCATACCCTCATCCACCCTTGCACTTCTTCCTCTCTTTCTTCTCTTTCCTTTCATTTGGTCCCTCTCCATTCTCTCTCTCTCTCTCTCTCTCTCTCTCTCTCTCTCTCTCTCTCTCTCTCTCTCTCTCTCCTCACACCTTCCTTTGAATATATTATGTTGTCACGTGACCCCCAGGTGATCAGGGCCGTGTGTCAGGGGGTAGTGGTGGTATCAGGGGTAGTGGTGGTGTCAGGGGGGTAGTGGTGGTGTCAGGGGTAGTGGTGGTGTCAGGGGTAGTGGTGGTGTCAGGGGTAGTGGTGGTGTCAGGCGATCAGGGCTGTGTCAGGGGTAGTGGTGGTGTCAGGGGGCAGTGGTGGTGTCAGGGTGGTGTGGTAGTGGCTCTGGTTTCTCACCCCCTTCCCCTGGGTGATTGTTTTGTGTGTGTGTGTGTGTGTGTGTGTGTGTGTGTGTGTGTGTGTGTGTGTGTGTGTGTGTGTGAGACAGGGACCAGGATCATTTAACAAGGAACTTCAGCTCAGTAGAATGACAGTTGTATAATTATTTAGTTATATCATCAATTGAGTTATTTATGTGTTTATTAAGGTGAGTTATAAAATGAATTAGTTATAAAAGTAGTAATATAATCGACCAGGTAGTTTTACTTTTACTTGTAGTTAGAATAAATATGAACAAGTCTAGTACGCTGTTCTGCAGCTGCGTTTATTGTTTGATACGTGTTTTACTCTTCAACCTGACATGTCATTCAAGAGGGCGTTCATTGAGGCTTTTGCTGATGAAGAACTTGATCAGGAAAACGCTGTCAATTATCACACACACACACACACACACACACACACCTCGAACACTCAAAATCCCAGGTTCCAATAATAGTCCAAACTTCACGAGTCATTATGGACGACAATCGAGTCTTTCTGTCATTTAAACACGACCATAGAGCATCACTGGCACTTAAGACCCGATAGTGTGGACGCTCCTTAGTTTGTTCCTGGTGTGAGATCAACAAACCGAAGGCATTGAATCTCTCCCCTATGGAAAAAAAGAAGAAGAAATATAGTGGATGGAAAAAAGAAAAAAAACTGGTAGATTGAAAAAAAAGGGGGGAGGGGAAGGAGTGGGTGAGGAAGGGGAGGAGAGAGGGTGTTAATTCCTTTTGCCATTATTGCCCGTTGAATGCTGAGGTGTGAAAGAGGGGCACCCGCTTCTCTTGTTGTTCTCCACCCGAATGTGAGATCTCTATCGTATATCAGGGAGAAAGGGAGAGAATGAGGGAGGGAGATGATGGAGGGTGATAGGACAAGGAGTAGTAAGGGAGTGAGGGGGAGGAGGGGGGGGGTTTAGAGAAGAGGGGGTATAAGAACCTGGATATAATAAGAGGATTAACTAAAACATCTAACAAAAAATTAAATCCGTCAAAAATCTGGCCTAATAATCCACTTCAAATCCATCACGAGATTATATTTATTTTTTCTTCATTCGTAAACAACAACGTATATTTTTCATTCATTTTCATTCATATTTCATTCATAAACGACCAAGAGTGTGTATAGATACGACCAGATAAAACACACTCAGAACCAGGAGTGTGTTTGTGTGTGTGTGTGTGGAGGGAAGGAGGGGGGGTAGAGAAGGAGGGAAGGGAGGGAGGGAGGGTGGGAGGGAGGGATTAAATATGCAGTGGAAGGGTGAGGTGTGAGGAGGGTGTCAGGAGGTGTGTGAGTGTTTGTCGAACCATAATACCAGTTGTTGTGCAATTGTCGTGCCAGGCGTCCTCTCTCTCTCTCTCTCTCTCTCTCTCTCTCTCTCTCTCTCTCTCTCTCTCTCTCTCTCTCTCTCTGAATCTGGAACTAACAAACAAAAGTGTACATATATGTGTGTTTGAGTGTCTGTGTACGTATGCATTTGTCATTATGTGTATATAGGCGTGAATGTGTGTGTCAGTGTGTATGTGTATCTTAGTGCATGTATGTATGTCAGTGTGTGATTGTGTGTATTTATGTATGGCTCGAAAATGTATATATGTATATATGTATGTATGTATGTATGTATGTATGTATGTATGTATGTATGGTTTATATATATCATTATGTTCGTGTAAGTTATGAATGTCAGTATATGTAAGTTAGTGTGTGTGTATGTCTGTATGTCTGTATGTCTGTGTAAGTATGTATGTAAGTGTGTGTCTGTATGTCAACACAGCCGCCGCCAGGGTCCAATTGGTCAGCAAGGGAGACGATGTGCAAGATTTTAATTTCAGATTATTCCCATCTTGTTTAATCGACGTAGTGGCAATTATCTACCTGTGTTCATCCCTTCCTTTGTTCCTTCCCTCTTCCCTTCTTCTGTTCCTCCCTTCCTCTGTTCCTCCCTTCTTCTATTCCTTCCTTCTTCTCCTACTTCCTTCTTCTCTTCTTCCCTTCCTCTCTTCCTTTCTTCTTCCTCTTCCTCCCTTCCTCTCTTCCTCTCTATCTCACTTCCTCCCTTCTTCCTCCCTTCCTCTCTTCCTCCCTTCTTCTATTAGCCTTTATCATCTTTCGCTTTTTTCTGGTAATATCTCTTATCTCTTACCTGTAATATCTCTTATCTGTAATATCTCTTATCTCTTACCTGTAATATCTCTTATCTGTAATATCTCTTATCTCTCACCTGTAATATCTCTTATCTCTCACCTGTAATATCTCTTATCTCTTACCTGTAATATTTCCTGAAAAATATATTGTCACGGCGCATGCGTAGTTCACCCCTCCTCACACTGACGTCATGGACCAGCCAGCCAATCATTGTTCAGGATTGTGTATTGCTTTTGAAGAAGAGTGGGGGTGTGCTGATTCTCTTCTCTTCCCTTCTCTTCTCTTCTCTTCTCTTCTCTTCTCTTCTCTTCTCTTCACACGTCTTGCTCCAAATATTTAAAGTCAAAAGAGAGATATATTTAAGACAGAAGCAAACGCATCACGGACAGATGATTATCTCCCAACAAATGAGGATTTATTTAAGGGAGAATCGAGTCTCTGGGGTTGAGTAAACACGGTCTGAGAGATAAGTGTGTGTGTGTGTGTGTGAGTGTGTGTGTGTGTGTGTGTGTGTGTGTGTGTGTGTGTGTATCATAACGTTAACACAGCTCTGACCTTCACATTGACACTATCTTGAACATTGACCTAAATATTGGTGGGCACACTTGGACCGTAGAGGGCAGGTGAGGTGAAGATAGATGAGGATGGATAGATGAGGTAGAGTGAAAGGGAGCAGGTGGGAGAGAAAGACCAGGTGTGTGGGGGTGTTGGCGTGGGAGTGTAAGGAGATTGAGGGAGTGTAGGGGAGTTGAGGGGGTGTAGGGGATTGAGGGAATTATGGGGAGATTGAGGGAGTGTAAGGGAGACTGGTATAGGGAGACTGAGAGTGTAGGGAGATTGAGGGTATAGGGATTGAGGTGTAGGGAGGTTGATTGTAGGGATTGAGGGGAGTGTAGGGGAGATTGAGGGTGTAAGGAGACTGAGAGTGTAAGGAGATTGAAATTGGAAGGGAGCTGGGTAGGAAGATAAGGTGAATTGAGAGAGAGAGAGAGAGAGAGAGAGAGTATAAGTTAACTAACATTAGATAAGCATCTCGGTATAAGGTAAAATACATGTATAAGGGTAAGAGAGGAACACAGTGTAAGGCAGGGAGAGTAAGGTATAAGTAAACCTGAATATTGGGTACGAATGGGTACAGGTGAGGTAGGTGGATACGAAGGTAATTAGGTAAGGGGACAGGTGGGTTTAATATCCTTGGCATGTGAGGTGGATAGAGTTCAGTAGTTTCAGGGGGGTAGGGATAGGTGGGGTGAGGATAGGTGAGGAGAGAGGTTGGGTAGGGATGGGGAGTGATTGAGGGAGGGGCGTTGTGTAGGATGATGGGGGAGTGGGATGTTGGTCAGGGGTAAAAGGTGGAAGCTCAAATACTGGAAGACATTGGTGTGAGTGGAATGAAGGAGGAAGAGGAGGGGAAAGAAGAGGAGGAGGGGGAGGGGGGAGAGGAGGGGGAAGAAGAGGAGGAGGATGAGGGGGATGGGGGAGGGAGAGGAGGTGTCAATCACTAACGGGCCGTGGGGATAAGGTTGAGGACGACTCCAGTAGCATGAGAAGTTGTCAGTCAAGTGAGTGCATCTGGAGAATGATGGAGGAGATGGTGGAGGTGGTAGGAGGTAGTAGTGGTGGAGATCGAGGTGGAGGATGAGGGAGGGGGAACAAGAGGGGCAGGCAACACTAAGCCACCTGATACTCTTGTACCCCCAACAGGAGGCCGCGAGGTTGTCAAGTACGTGAGGCGATAAGAGGTAACATCACCACAGCCTTGTTGACAGTCCACTCCTGCCTGGGTGTTGGAACCATCCATTACTATACTATGCTTCAGTAGACACAATTATTCCCCTCTGCTTTTTTATATCATTGCCTGTCCACCTGGTTTCAATCTCCTCGTTTACCTGTGTCACAATAAAAACAACTTGCGTTTTGTTATTTTGATGTTTGTTATTATTTAGTTGTTGTTTGTGGGTGATTTTGTTATTGCTTGTGGGTGATTCTGTTATTGCTTGTGGGTGATTCTGTTATTGCTTGTGGGTGATTCTGTTATTGTTTGTGGGTGATTTTGTTATTGCCTGTGATTGATTCTGTTATTGCTTGTGGGTGATTTTGTTATTGCTTGTGGGTGATTCTGTTATTGCTTGTGGGTGATTGTTATTGTTTGTGGGTGATTCTGAGGCAGTTATTGTTTGTGGGTGTTTTTGTTGTTTTGTTTATATCTAGACGAGAAGATTCAAGACATCAGAAATCACTTTAAGGTTCTTATGTCGGTCTATTTATCAGTCTGTCCGTCCATGGCACTCTGAGTATGGATGATGTTTACCGATAATGTTTTTGTTTTTTTTATTATTATTCTCTTCTGCAAGTGGGTCACACACACACACACACACACACACACACACACACACACACACACACACACACACACACACACACACACACACACCTCTATTACTTGCTATTTAAACCAAAATCAATGACTATTTTCCTCCTTTCATTATTAGTATTTTCCTTACCTCACTTGTTAAGGGCAATTTCTAATATACACCTGACCTTGTTTCCGGGTTGATTTTTTTTACCTGACCTTCTTTCCGGGTTGCTTCTTCTGACATGACCTTATATCCGGGTTGCTTTTTCTCACCTGACCTTATATCCGGGTTGCTTCTTTTCACCTCATCAGAACGACCTGTTGGCATAAGCCCCCCCCCTCCCCTCCCTCCCCTTCAGTGACACACTTAAAACCATACTGTGACTGCTGGTTGCCCTCAGGTAGACACAGCCTCTGACCAGGTTAATATGACCCATTATAAAGGGAGGTTAGGTTAGGTTCTTGAAAGCATCCGTAGGTGTACCAGCCTGGGTGTTATTATTATTATTATTATTATTATTATTATTATTATTATTATTATTATTATTATCATCATCACTTTTACCCCAGTCATTTATATAATCATCTGAGGGTTTACTTATACCCTCCCCCCCTCCACTCTCGCCAATCTTTTTATTTTAGATTAATACTCCTCCCTCCCTCCCTCCTCCTCCCTCCTCCTCCCTCCCTCCCTCCCTCCCTCCCTCCTCTCTCCATCTTATATTCAAATCCCAAGCTAAGGCACAGTGGAGGAGGAGGTGGTGGAGGATAAGGAGGTAGGAGAAGGAGGAGGAGAGTGGATAGATGGGTAGGTGAGAATAAGGAGGAGAATGGAAAAAAAAAGGATAGGAGGAGGAGAGAGATTGATAATGTCGATAATGAGAGGATGGAGGAGGATTAAGAGAAAGAGACTAGGAGATAAAGGAAGGAGGAGAGAGGAGGAAGAATTAGGAAGATGGAAAAGAGGGACGATAAACAAGAGGTAGAGGAGATAGGAGAGGTACAGGAGGAGGGAGGAGAAGTAGAGGAAAAAGAAGAAGGAGGTAAAAGAAGAAAGGAGAGGTAGAGGAAGAAGAAGGAGGAAGGGGGAGAGGAGGAATAGGAGGATATTCCCCTTAGGTTGTTTCTTAATAAGGCTGTACATCAACACAACACACAATAGCCGTCTCACTAATGGTTAAATTGTGTCTGAAGAAGAGATAGGCAAGGGATTTTTGACCTGCCTTGCACACTGTCACAAATTAATGGCATAGATGTTAATCTCACTCGTCATCCTGGCGTCGTATAGTTTGTAATCGTGCAGAAATGGGTGTGGGAGGGAGGGAGAGAGCGGGTGGGTGGGTGGGTGATGTTTGGTGATGGATAGAGGGAGAGAGAGAGAGTGATGATTGGTGATAATGGATAGAGAGAGGCGAATGGGAGATAAAGAGATAGGGAGATAGAGAAAGAGAGTAAGTGAAGGGTAAAGATGTAAAAAAAGAGAGAAAGATAAAAAAGAGAAGGAGACAGAGAGAAGGTGGGGGGGGGGGAGGAGGACCATGATTGCCTATTTACACTGAGGGAGCTCGTTAACTCATGCATCAAGCAGTATATCTTCCTGAAACAGCAAGAAGCATTTTCAAGGATATTCACTGAGGCGACAGCAAGCAGCTGGGATATTCATTAAAGCCTTTCACCTGTGCTTCACCCTTCAGGAAGATGACTTAGCGCAGTGCTTGTTAATCCTGTGATATAAACAGTGTCCTGATAGACGCTGGTGTTCCACAAGGTTGTATACGGAACCTCCAGTGTTTACTATTTGAGGCTGGTGTTCCACAAGGTTGTATACGGAACCTTCAGTGTTTACTATTTGAGGCTGGTGTTCCACAAGGTTGTATACGGAACCTCCAGTGTTTACTAATAGAGACTGGTGTTCCACAAGGTTGTATACGGAACCTCCAGTGTTTACTATTAGAGGCTGGTGTTCCACAAGGTTGTATACGGAACCTCCAGTGTTTACTAATAGAGACTGGTGTTTCACAAGGCCGTATGCTAAATCCTACACAATACTATACATGCTACAGTATATTCCCTTCCTTAATTAAACCAAAACTCGTGTTGAGAACATATTTCGTCAGCAGGGAAGATAACCCACCCACTATTACTATTACCATTACTATTACTATTACCATTACTATTACTATTACCATTACTCAGTCGATTAGGAAATGAATGCTTGCAGCGATAACCTATTGGCAGCTCATGTTGACATTATGGAAGGTTATATATTCAAAGCACGTTGTGGTTAATATTTAAGATCTGGCTTAAAGGAAGAGCTAGTGATCATTCTTGTGTGTGTGTGTGTGTGTGTGTGTGTGTGTGTGTGTGTGTGTGTGTGTGTTCCGCGCTGAGAGAATGTATTATTAAAACTGATAAGGAATTGATTTATTTTGTGGTGTCTTGAGTAAACCTGCAGCTTGGTACACACACACACACACACACACACACACACACACACACACACACACACACACTCACACTCATATGCATGCACGCACGTATGGCCAGACACACGCACGAACATGCTCACTTGCACGCACATGTTGTTCTTTGTAATCGGAAGTCCAATGGTTTATGTGACCAGTTCTTATAAAGGAATCTTAGTTGTGTGTTATTGTTATTATTGTTGTTGTTATTAATAGTGGTAAAAGCATTATCATTACATTATTATTCGTCACCAAAGTAGTTTAACTCACCATCACCAGTAAATAGTCACCATCAATCACAAGTCACTATAATTAAATTTAAAATCACTACCACATATTACTTAAATGGCCATCACACATTATTTAAAGCACCTACACATTACTTACATCATCACCACCAATATGAGGCTTTCTGGTGACTTTTGTAAGTTTGTCTTTTAAGTGTATAATAGTGAGTCGTAAATTCCTCTTAAGTACATAATAAGTGTTGATGATGACACGGTTAGCTTGTACCCGGATAAAGTGACTTAATGGAACCATGGTGGTGTTAGACCCTCTCATACTGGCCATCTTGGTGTGAAATTTTATACTCTGGTTGAGAGGTTTAAATTGGGCTAGATTTCTTGTTGTGTGTGTGTGTGTGTGTCTGTGTGTGTGTGTGTGTGTGTGTGTGTGTGTGTGTGTGTGTTCAGTTACCATGTGATTCTTAGTGTGTTTGTGTGTGTCTTTCTCTCTCTGTCTTTATCTATTTGTCTTCCTCCCTTTCCCTCTGGCTATCCTCCTTTATCCCCTTCCCTTTCCACCTTCTCATTTCCCTTTCCTTCCCGTCTTTGCCTGCTCCTTCATTACCACATTCTCTCCCCACCCCTTCGCGCACAGCCTCCTCCCCCTCCCTCTCCATAACCCTTCCCATCTCTTTCGTCATCCTCCTCCTCTTCTGCACCTCTCCCTCTCCACCCTCCTCCTCTACCTATTCCTCCTGCTCCTTTCTCTCTCTCCTCTTCCTCCCCTTATCATGCTCCTACTCGTCCTCCTACTGCTCATCTCTCGCCATCCATCCACGCCTCTCTCCTCCTCTCTCCTCCTCTTCCTGCTCATCCTCCAGTGCTGCCCTCGAGGCCCAGGTCAGTGTAGGCTGTGTGGATGGTGCGCCTCGCCTCAGCACAAAGCCATCGTTTCAGCGCGTTTAACGTTTAGCCACCAATAAGCTGGAAGACGGTCTTATGATCGCACTCACACCTACTTAGCATGTCAGGACACCCGAGCTTCACAGCCTTCGTCAGGAATTTCGTTCGGGTCTGTACTACCATCAGGTTCTCCATCGATCTGAGGAACCGGATTCTCCCTCCCGAAGGATCTGTTTTGGTGTTGTCATTGTCGTGGTGTTTTGAAGGGGTGGTTTCAGCGTTTGTGTGGGTGTTTTAGGGGTGTTTACACGGTCGTGGGAGGAGACGAAACATTATGGAAGACTGGCCTATGCAATCCTGCAACGGACCAGTCTACATTCTATCCCGGCCCGGCGAGGCACACTGGGCCAGCTCTCACCCACGGGGGAAAACACTGCTTCCTTCTCTGCCACAACAGCTCATTTTCCTCTCTTTATTTCCACAAACCACAAGTAGTTACACTGTTACAAGTATCCTAGAGGTGCAGCAGGACGCGTGAGGTGTACGGTGGTGGTGTAGAGCGAGGCGGAGGTCGGTGTTTGTGGTGTGTAGAGGCGAGAGTCTGGCCGTGGTGTTGGCCCAGTGTGGGTCACAAGGGGCAGACCAGAGGTGTGTTGCCAGACGGGGCTGAAGGTGTCAGATTTTGACGGCCGCACCGCTGGGTACGGAGGCTTCTGCCCTCATGGCCAAATGGGCAACTTGCCCAGGGAGTAAATTGGCAAAAATTGGGTTCGTATTTGGGGATAAATAGGGTAATTATGGGGTCCGCGGGAAAACGAAAAAGAAGGCGTATCGCGAGGCTTGCTTGATGTTTAATTGGTCCCGGTCAGCTATGTAAATGGGTAAATAGGTTGGACTAACAGGGAGTAAATTGGTTAAATTATCTTTTTGTGTTTCCACGTAAAAGAGTTCTTGGTGGTGTGAGGTGTACTGTACAGGTCGAGTGTGAGGGTGTACTGTACAGGTCGAGTGTGAGGGTGTACTGTACAGGACGAGTGTGAGGGTGTACTGTACAGGACGAGTGTGAGGGTGTACTGTACAGGTCGAGTGTGAGGGTGTACTGTACAGGACGAGTGTGAGGGTGTACTGTACAGGACGTGTGAGGGTGTACTGTACATTTACCTCTCACCCTCACACACATACTAATACGTTCATCCATGCTTATTGATGGTGGTGGTGGTGGTGATCGTGATGATAGTGATGATGGTGATGATAGTGATGATGGTGATGATAGTGATGATGGTGATGATAGTGATGATGGTGATGATAGTGATGATGGTGATGATAGTGTTGATGGTGATGATAGTGATGATGGTGATGATAGTGATGATGATGGTGATGATAGTGATGATGGTGATGATAGTGATGATGATGGTGATGATAGTGATGATGGTGATGATGGTGATGATGGTGATGATAGTGATGATGGTGATGGATATAATTTTAATAAGATAAAACATAATCAATTCAACCAATGCAATAGTCTGGCCGAGTCGTTTATCACTGTGTGTTAGTCAGCTCTATGAATGCACTGACAGACATACACACTGTATGATTCATTAATGTTTTGTTTTGTTTATTACTTTCTTTATCTTTTTCTCTTAGTTTCTTTCTGTTTTATCAAATTTGTTAAGGATTCCAGTATTTTTATTCTCATTATTACTCAATACTATTTTCTTATTTCATTATTTCCATTTTTATCTATTTTTTTTCGTCCCTTCTTTCTTTTTTCTCCTTCCTCTTCTTCTGCTTTGTCCATTCCTCTTTTTCTTCTTATTTCTCTTCCTCTTCTACATTTCTTCATTATCTATCCATTTACCTTTATTTTGTTATCCTTCTTAGCTTGTTTTAATCTCTTCTTCGTAGTATTACAATCTCCTCTATTTTTCTTCCTCCTCTTCCTTCCTCCTTCTACCTTCTCTTACTCTCCTTCTCTCCTCCTTCTACCCCCCATCCTCCTCCCACCTCCTCCTTCTTACTTCGTTTCTCCATCTCAACAGTCTCCTCCCCTCCTCTTCCTCCTCCTCTTCTTCTTCCTCCTCCTCCTCCCTCTCCTCTTCTTCTTCTCCTTCTTCTTCTTCTTCTTCTTCTTCTCCATCCCTCCTTCAGACTCTAACCCGTGTCCCCTCCCTCCCGACTGGCCAACACCTTGACAAATCTCGCAATGTAGATAAAATTCCTTTTATTTGGAGACTGCGTGTGTGTGTGTGTGTGTGTGTGTGTGTGTGTGTGTGTGTGTGTGTGTGTGTGTGTGTGTGTGTGTGTGTGTGTGTGTGTGTGTGTGTGTGTGTGTGTGTGTGTGTGTGTGTGTGTGTTTTGTTTATACATGTTTCCGAGTTTTAGAATTATTCGTGATCAAGAAATTGTGAGATAATTTGTGTTTTATTGTGTTTATTTTGATTCGTTTGTTTGTGTTTGTTTTTCCTCTGTTATTGGGGAGGTCAAAGGTCATAGTAAAATTCCTTATAGTTGGAGCTGGTGTTTGTTTGTTTGTTTGTTTGTTGTTTGTTTGTTTTGTGTTTTGTAGGAGTGTTTGTGATTGAGTTACTGGATGGTATTTTGTTTAATCTGATTCACTTATCGTTTTTAATTCTCCTGGAAGTTAAAGAATAAAATCCCTCATATTTGGAGACCATTTTGTCCTCCGTGTCTCCTGGGTTCATAGGAGACAGAGTCCCTGGGAGGAGGAGTCGTGTGTGCGTTTGTGCTTATCCTGATTCGCTTCTCCTTTTTTTTTTCCACTGTTCAGAGTCAAAGGCGTCTTCCTCCTGTCGGTTGACTGGGGAGGAGCGGGAGGAGCGGGCCAGGAGTTGATTTGGTACGACGGATGAAATTAGCGTGAGGAGGCGGTGAAGGAGGGAAGGATGGTGTGTTTGGCTCATTACTTTGGGTGTTGTTTATTTTGACGGGGAGGAGGAGTAGGAAGAAGAGGAGGAAGAAGGAGAAGAAGAGGAGGAGAAGGAGAATAAGAGGAGGAGAAGTAAGTTTTGGAAGAGGAGGAGAGGTAAATTTTGAAGGAGGAATAGGAGGAGGGGGAGTTAAATTTTGAAGGAAAAGAAGGAGGAAGAGGTAAATTTTGAAGGAGGAACAGGAGGAAATTTTGGAGGAGGAGAAGAAAGAATTACTCAAATAATATGAGTTCAATCATTAGATAAGACATAAACTGAGACATAAATAAGACATAGACATTATATATCACCACTGAGACATACATATGTATAACCTGTACTAATTAATGACGTTATTATGTTATTAAGGTCATTAAGATGGTAATTAGGAGAAGTAATTATACATATTAGTTCAGTATTTAACAAGTTGTTCTAATATTTTTTTAAGAATGGTAGAGATAATTAGTTTAAATGCTAGGATTATTTTTTATGGGAGATAATTACTGGGATTATTATTTACGGGAGATAATTAGTAAAAATGCTGGGATTATCATTTACAGAAGTCAATTATATAAAACACTGGAATTACTCTCACTAACCCCTCCAAAAAATACTCAACTAGCATTAGAAGAAAAAATAAAAGAATTTATTTACATTTATATCAATCTGCTTGTATCGTTTAGCTTTTAATTTTAGTTATATGTGATTAATGAATTAAGACCAGTATTATTCCTGTGATGAATCGTTGCAATTTGCCAGATGGGGAGAAAAAAGAATGGATCTAAATATGGCGGTCGGGGGTGAGGGGGTGATAATCCGGTCTGGGGTTTTTATTGTTCAGGAGCTTCACCTCTCAAACACCACGCCCACTACCACGCCATGCCACGGTAAGGCAAGGCAAGGCACGCCA
>NW_024747495.1:197500-275000 GCF_018991925.1 Homarus americanus
GGGGAGGGGGGGGAGGTGAGAGAAGGGGTAAGGGAGGGAGGGGGGGGAGGAGGTGAGAGAAGGGGTAAGGGGGGAGGGGGGGAGGAGAGAAGGGGGTAAGGGAGGGAATATTATAGCAGTGATGATCTGTGTATGCCCGCCACATTATTGTTCCAGCTAAGTATATATGTAAACCATTATCAACGCTCACACGGGAGGAAAACCTAACTCTGGGTCTTACCTCTTGTGGCTGGAGGACGGACGGAGCATACCGAGACCCTGGTCCAGCTGGTCTGGGTGGTGGTAGTGGTGGTGGTGGTCTAGGTGGTGGTGGGTCTTGGGTGGTGGTGGTCTAGGTGGTGGTGGTGGTGGTCCAGGTGGTGGTGGTGGTGGTGGTGACTGAGGTGGTGGTGGTCTAGGGGTGGTGGTGGTGGTGGTCTAGGTGGTGGTGGTGGTGGTGGTGGTGGTCTAGGTGGTGGTGGTCTAGGTGGTGGTGGTGGTGGTGGGTCTAGGTGGTGGTGGTGGTGATAGTCCTGTTAGTGATGGTGAGAGTGGTAGTGGTAATGATAGTGGGGGTCTAGGTGATGATAATGATAGTGATGGTGTAGGACATGGTAATGGTGGTGGGGATGATGTTGCAGATGGTAGTAATAATAATAGTGCAACAGGTGGCCTCTTGCACCAGCTGTACACTGACCTGGTTACCGGTACCTCCTAGGTGGTAGAGGCTGGTGTTCGTGACCTCGTTTCACCTGTGCTAACCTGTTTACATGGTGTGTCAGCTGCCCACCAAGGAGAGCTGCCCGGGCTGTTAACTCCCCCTGTTCTCCATCTCACTCACTGACACCTCCCACCATCCAAGAGACGCACCTGTGTGTCTTGATTACAAATGACCATTACACCTGTATCTTAATTATAGCTGACCCATATCTGTATCTTAATTATAACTGACCCACACCTGTCATAATTATAACTGACCCACACCTGTCTTAATTATAACTGACCCACACCTGTCTTAATTATAACTGACCCACACCTGGTTCTGAACTATAACTGACCCACATCTGTCCTAATTATAACTGACCCACACCTATCTTAACTATAACTGACCCACACCTGTCTTAATTATAACTGACCCACACCTGTCTTAATTATAACTGACCCACACCTATCTTAACTATAACTGACCCACACCTGTCTTAATTACAACTGACCCACACCTGTTCTCTCAAAAATTAAGGTATTATTACCCTTCATTAGTGGTCAACGTAGAATAAAATAGACAATAATTTACCTGTGGATTACCTTTTACAGACAAGTCCCAACACTTTCTTTTAATCTAATACTTTCTAAACTTTCAATATTGACTGGGTGTTTAGCATTCTATTCCCCCTACATTAACTTGGCAATCTAACCTCCATACCCACACAGTATGGCAACTTGACCTCTCCGACCCACACATTATGGCAACTTGACCTCCAACCCAACACATTATGGCAACTTGACCTTTCCACCCACACACATTATGGTAACTTGACCTTCCAACCCACACATTATGGCACTGACCTTTCCACCCCACACTTATGTATAACTTGACCTCTCCACCCTCACAGTATGGCAACTTGACCTCTCCGACCCACAGTAATTGTATTCCATGATTTTCTTTCGTTTTTCATTGTATTTTCTTTATTATTATTTATCATTATCATCAGGTTTTATAACACATATGATATTTCGTAATATTTATATCATTTAGGAAGTTTATTTGTGATTCTGGTCTGTGTTATGAGCTTACGACACCCGATAGGTCTTAAAGAGAGTGGTCTAATTTGCATATGGGAAATAACATGAACATTTGCAGTGAGAAATAACGATGAGAAATAACGAGGTATAGTCACTGAGAAATAAAGACGCCATGTTTTCAAGTTAGATAACGCTGTGTTGACTTGGTGCTCCACTGTATTAGAGAACGGTGTAGGTTTTCTAAAGAGGTTTAAATATATAGTGTTTTCCCATATGTTCCGGGTTATGTTATTTACCAGGTGGGATTAGTAACAGTCAGGTTGATCAGGCCGTCACCGGGAGTCTTGCTTGTGAGGGGAAGGAAGAGAAGGGTGGGAGGAAGAGGAAGGAAAGGGTGGATGGTGGTATGTAGATGAGAAAAAGGAAGGTGTTAGATAGTTAAGAATAGTTGGAGAGGAGGGAAGGTGGTAGGAAGGGAAGAGGATAGGAGGATGGAAAGTGGTAGAAAGGAGGAGGACGGTGGTACGCAAGGAAGAAGAGGAGGAGGTGATGGTGGTAAGGGGGAGAAAGGTAGCAGGAAGGGGAGAAGGAGGAGGAGGAGGAGGGGAGAAGGAGGAGAGAGAAGGAGGAGGAGGAGCCTTAAGAACTGACGTAAGGTAAACGCTAGTGTGAAGAGTCAACATTGGGACCACACACCACCACACAATGACCCTCCATGAAGGTCCTGGGAGGGGGGTGTTGCCACTCCTGCCCTCTGCTGGATGAACCCTTTGAGTGTTACCAGTTAACCCTCTGAGCACGATGGTTTAATCTGTCGAGTATTATCTCCTTGAGTACATGATTAACCTGATATATGACTTAACCTCTGGATTATGACGTCTTAACCCTGGATTATAATGACTTAACCCCTGATTATGAAGACTCAAACCCTGGATTATAATAACTTAATTCCGGATTATGACGTCTTAACCCCTGGATTATAATGACTTATCCTGGAGACGTCTTAACCCTGATTATAATGACAACCCCTGGATTATGACGACAACCCCTGGATTATAATGACTTAACCCCTGGATTATAATGACTTAACCCCTGGATTATAATGTCTTAACCCCTGGATTATAATGACTTAACCCCTGGATTATAATGACCAACCTATGGATTATAATGATTTAACCGGATTATAATGATTAACCCTGATTATAAGATTAACCCTGGATTATGACAACTTAACCTCTGGATTATGATGACTTGTCCTCTTGAATACGATGACTTAAACCCAACCTAACCCAACCAAACATTAATTCTTTTGACAGAAAAATTCAACGCTGAGGAAACAGCTATCGTCTCCTCGTTAAACTGAGATGAAACGAAAGACCAGACAGTCGGAAATCACGTTTAATGATCGATATATCAAGTGTTCAACGCAGACTCAGGAAATGATCACCAAATTACTCCTCATTGAACAGTTAGAAATGACGTTAAATGAACCCAATCCTCAAATGTTCAACGCAAACACTCAACCACACAAAGGTACACGTCAAACGAGAGAGATCATGGGATAGTGTTTAACGAGTTTGGGTTTAACGCCTACATAACCTGTAAATATACATACACATATATACACATCATGAAATATGGATTGACAAATATACACACACGGAGATCAGGATACACCGGTACTGCTCATCACACACACACACACACACACACACACACACACACAGTCAGTCAGTTAGGTATTGTTTTTAAAGTATAAAGGATGGTAGAGTAATGTCTTCTGGTGTATGGTAAGAGGAATGAGGGTAATTTACAAGATATACTAATCTCCCTATTTAATATTATTTTCCTTTGTTTTTACAATTTTTAATACAGATATTTACAATATTTACAAACTATAATAATTTCCTTAGGTGTATTATTTATTTTATTTTTTACAATATTGATTAAACAATTTATAATATATCGCTTTATTTTATTTTATTTTTTTTTGCATTATTCCCTTATTTTTTGTTTTGTTTCTTCTTTTCTTTTTACGTTCGTTATCATAATTCTTTGTTTACTTTCTCTCATTCACAGGTAAGTCAAACACCTAAGGCTGCTGCCACTCCACACAGGTAAACGTATTGTTGCAGTATTGTTGCACCTTGTTGTACTGTTTGTTGCAAGGCCCAGCAGTAGGTTTTCCCTGTCAGCTATGTGTGTGTGTGTGTGTGTGTGTGTGTGTGTGTGTGTGTGTGTGTGTGTGTGTGTGTGTGTGTGTGTGTGTGTGTGTGTGTGTGTGTGTGTGTGTGTGTGTGTGTGTGTGTGTGTGTTGGTTCTTTTGCCTTAGTCCATCTTAATTGTTTTGTTGTTTTTCTGAGGGTATATTTATGCGTGTTCAATAAAATAAGTCTCCAGCTATGCACCTCTACCACACCATCACCACACACCATACCACCACACCACCACACCACCTTCCACCAGATCGTCTAGACCCACAAGATAATCCTATAACCACGTGGCTACCTGCGTCTATGCTAAACCAAGGTGATTATTTTTACCCCCAAGATAATGAATGTACTGTTTATCTCTGATGGTGTTTTCGCGTACATGTATAATATGACGCGGCGGTTTGCGGTGGGGGGGTGGGGAGAGGGTGGGGTGGGGAGAGGGTGTGGTGGGGGAGAGGGTGGGGTGGGGTGGAGAAGAGGAGGAGGGTGTGGGGGTTGGGAAGAGAGAGTGGGGAAATTTGTTGTGTGGGAGGAAGAATAGGTAGGGGAGGAGGGTTGGGGTGGTTCCTTTATACGTGGGAGGAGACTTGGCGTGAAGGGGGTGACAGGTTAGGTTAGGTTGGGTTAACGTACAGTAGGTTAAGTTTAGGCCAGGTTAGGTTAAGTTAACGTACAGTAGGTTAAGTGTAGGCCAGCTTAGGTTAGGTTAACTCTTTTGCAATCTCAGTGTTAATTTAGCCAGTTTTACATGATAAATCGTCAGCCATAAGACGGGAGGTAATCAAGAGGGAGGGTCTCAGGTGCCGCCCCTCAAGGCTTCACCATTAAAAGCAAATTTAAAAATCATCAGATACTATTAAGATTGTTTCATTGTTATTCAAATAAGCAAATGTTTTCTGGGAAGACTAGATAAAGTGAGGAGCTTGAGTGTTGACCGACTGCTATGGGAGAACTGAGAATAATTTGCACAAAGATTAGCTCGATCGGGTATGGGAGTCGGTATTGAACCCTTTTTTAGCTACGAATTCTTACACTCCGAAATTCTGAACCCAAAAACCTTTCAAATTTGAACCTCTGAACCCCAAACCCTCAATTCAGAACCCAAAACCTTCAATTCCGAACCTGTGTACCCAAACCCCTCAATCCCGTGCCTCTGAACCCAAAACCTTCAACTATGAACCTCTGAACCCAAAACCTCCAACTCCGATACTAAACCCTTAAAACCATCCGAACCTTTATCCTCTCGTTCGGATCGGGAAGCTTTGCAGTACGAATTCACATTACAGATTCGGTAGATTTAGAGTACAGATCTATATGAAATCCAGAGGAGATAATTATGGTGATTCGGGGATTCGGAGCTTCGGAGGATGGATTCGGAGCTTAGGAGGATGGATTCGGAGCTTCGGAGGATGGATTCGGATCTTCGGAGGATGGATTCGGAGCTTCGGAGGATGGATTCGGAGCTTCGGATGATGGATTCGATAATTTGTTTGTGTTTTCATACACACTACCGTCATCATAGCTGGAGGTCGTACTTTTTTTCTTATGTCAGATGGTCGTCCAAATCTGTCTGAGTATTAGGGCGTCCAATTCTGGCTGAGTATTAGGGCGTCCAAATCTGGCTGAGTATTAGGGAGAATGATGGCCGATTTATCTGACGTCACTAATGATAAAAAGCTGACACGAGGGAAATAGAGGATGAGATGAAGATTGTGCGTTCGTTATTAATTTCAGGGGCGGGGCGACGAATGTGGGGAGGAGGAGAGACAGGTACTAGAGTGAGAGGGAGGGCGGGGAGGAGGGAGGGAGGAGGAAGGGGAGAATGGGAGGAGAAGGGAGGGAGGGGAAGTGGGGAGGAGAATGGGAGGAGGAAGGCGGGGGGAAGTGGGAATGGGAGAAGGGACAGGAGGGAAGGGGGAAGTGGGGGAGGAGACAGAGGGTGGGAGGTGGGTAAGAGGTGGTGGGGGAGAAGGATTAGGTACCTGTATCTCTACCTGTACCGTACACGTATTTACACCTGTAACTGTAGGATTATTTTGCCCTCAAATTAGTTTTAAATGAACGTATGCTAGATTCTCACTCAGGCTTCACAGGTTCATGAGTCTCAGGCTTCACAGGTTCATGAGTCTCAGGGTTCACAGGTTCATGAGATTCAGGCTTCACAGGTTCATGAGTCTCAGGATTCACAGGTTCATGAGTCTCGGGGTTCACAGATTCATGAGATTCAGGCTTCACAGGTTCGTGAGTCTCAGGTGACTCTACATCGCTTTATATCCAGTTACGAGAAGAGTCTTATTCACGAACCCTTGAGACCCCCCCCCAGACCCTTGCCGTCAGACCGTCAGCCACTAATCTGGTGCTGGTAGAGCGTGACACGTCCAGTACGTGTCCGGTAATGTGTTGACCCGACTCATTCTGCGCCTCCTGATCCTAATCCTCGCCTCCTAATCCTTATCTTCACTTGTTGGTCCTTATACTGGCCTTCCTTGATTCTTATCTTGGTCTCCTGATGATTGTAGTCCCCTGACACCTCTATATCACGTGTGTGTGTGTGTGAACTGGTGGATGTATGTTGTAATAATAATAATAATAATAATAATAATAATAATAATAATAATACAAATGATAATTATTTATATCATCATCATCATCATCATCATCATCATCATCATCATGGTGGTGGTGGTGGGGTCACAGCTATCACCATCAACCAACAGCCGGTTTACCACAGTACCAACTTAACATACACAGTTTTACACACTGTATAATATTACCATAAAGAGCACACACACACAGGTGAGTAACTTGACGCCTCTGATACCACCTTTATCTCAGCTTCCGTCACCGCCCCAAACTTTACAGGTAACCTTATCTTAAACTTAACATTTACAAACTTTCTATCTAGTTTGTGGTCGTCTTGGACAAAGTTTAGATTATTCTTTTGGTGTACGTTTATTTTTTATTATTAATATATGTTCAGTATCTGGTTATTTAAGGAAACATTAATCTGGGAGGAGAGTTGACTGTACAGGTGAGGTGGATTGTTACCTGGACGCTCATTAAGATAATATCCAACATTGTCTACTTGGGATTTTTTTTTCTGTTTTTTCTTTATAATTGTAGTGTTTTTTTTTCTGGTGTTTTTTCTTTATATTGTTGTTTTTTCTGTTTTTTCTTTATATTGTGGTGTTTTTCTGTTTTCTTTATATTGTGGTGTTTTTTTCTGTTTTTCTTTATATTGTGGTGTTTTTCTGTTTTTTCATTATAATGTAGTGTTTTTTCTGTTATTTTCTTTATATTGTAGTGTTTTTTTCTTTGTTGTGTTTTTTTCATTATTTTTTGTATCTAGAATTAATTATTTCGTACAGTATCGTTGAGTCTCGATACACCAACTGATATATGAGACACACTAATCGATACCAGATATAGCCGGGCGTCCAGGGAATTTTGACCACAACTGAACAAACATGAATAGGAGTGTGTGTGAGTGTTTGTCGAGTGGATAAGTGGGTTAGGGGGTGGGTGAGTGGATGGATAAATGGTGGTGAGTATGGCTAGGTGAGGTAAGTGGTTGGTGGGTGAGTGGGTGGTAGTGGATGAAAGGTGTGTGGGTGGTGGGTGAGTGGAAGGTGTGTGGGTGGTGGGTGAGTGGAAGGTGTGTGGGTGGTGATGGTAATAGTGGCTGGGAATGTGTCTAGCGATGGATGACTGGGATGGGTGATGAATGAGGTGATGGGTGAAGAAGAGGCTGTGTCTGGTGATGGATGACTGTGGGTGGATGAGCTGGTGGGTGATGGATGACTGGGGTTGGATGAGCTGGTGAGTGATGGATGACTGGGATGGATGAAGAAGCTCTGTCTGGTGATGGATGACTGTGGGTGGATGACCTTGTGAGTGATGGATGATTGGGGTGGATGAAGAAGAGGCTATGTCTGGTGATGGATGACTGTGGGTGGATGAAGAACAGGCTGTCTGGTAATGGATGGGGGTAGGTGGATGAGCTGGTGGGTGATGGATGAGGCCTCAGGTGGGCAGCACTAAGCCAGGGTCGGCCGCTTCCAATCATACCATCACCTGCAATTTTGCGTTCATTTAAAATTGTGATGAGTGACTTAATGCTGGCAGGACAAGACTTGTACATTAGGTTAACTTGGGGTACACAGTCCTATCCCCTCTCCTCTCCCCACCTTTCTCCCTCCCCCACCCCCTCCCCACCTTTCCCTCCCCACCCACACCTCCTGTCCCTCCCTCCCCACCTCACACCTCCCCCTCACTCCCCCACCCCACCCAATTCTCCCCACTCCACACCTCTCACCTTCCCACACCTCAGACCTCTCGGGTCCCTCCTCTCCCCACCTTCTCCCCCACTTTCCCTCTCCCTGCCCTCCCCACCCTCTCTCCACCCCACCCTGTTGACCATCTTTCTCCCCACCTCCCTCCTCTCCTCCCCACCCTCCTACTCCCAGCCTCTCCCCTCCTGTTCTCCCGCACTCCTCTCTCATTTCTTTCCAATACTCCGTCTATCATCATTCTATATAAACTATTTTCTCCCTCCTCGTGTCCCCTCCCCCTCCCCCCCTCCCCCCCTAAAAAAATACAACCACACCTCGTATAAAACTCACAGCCTTTCACTAACCCATGAAAAAAGAAACAATAAAAAATCAGTCAAATTCTTGGCCTAAACTCGAGTCTACACGGATGGATTTAAGCCAAACTCGTTATGCAGAGAGATCACAACAGGATCTTGACTCTGCTTAATAATCTGCGTTTTGTGTCGTCGTTGTCAGGAGTTACAACCTCTTGGACTTTTGGGATGTGTGTGTGTGTGTGTTAGACTGGTGGTCGTTTTATACAGGTAGTTGTAATACATAGGTAGTTGTAATACATAGGTAGTTGTAATACACAGGTGGTCGCTGTACACATGTGGTGGCTGTACACATGTGGTCGCTATGCATATGTGGTCGCTGTACACATGTGGTCGCTGTACACATGTGGTCGCTATACACAGAGTGGTCGTTATACCTAAGTGTTCGTTGCTGTTAACAGGTGGTCGCTATGAGCAGGTGGTATCTATTTACAGGTGATCGTTATCCACAGGTGGTCGCTTTAAGGAGTTGAGAGACCTGTTAAACGCCTTGTTATGAACCAATTGTACAGTTAATAATCCTAAGTGGCTCTGAAGCAGGATCTGAACAGTTAAATTAGACTGTCTGTATAATCTCGTAACCGTTAAAATAGACCGGATCAAAGTATATAATACGTACAGTTACTTTAGACTGTATATAACCATATAATCTGGAACTGGTTAGTAAGATTAGCTATAAGCGTTTATAATCTGTTCAGTTAAATTAGACTGTACACAAGCATATAATCTCTTAAACAGACTGTGAGGCTTATATGAACTGTTAACTGGATACCGTTTATAATATTGGTCATATATATATAAATAAGCCTTATTGCGAGGTTCATAATCAAGGGTACATATTTATATGGGTTCATTTTCTTAAGGGATCATTTTTTAAGGGATTCAAATTCACAAGGGTTCATATTTATAAGGGTTCATATTCAAGGGTTCAAAATCACAAGGGTTCAAATTCATAAGGGTTCGTATATATATAAGGGTTCGGTGTGTGCCCATAATCAGGTTCAGATATAATTAACCCTAAATGAACACCTGTCATGTTATTGAACGGTATTATATTGAGGTTCAGTGAGGCAGGTGTCCTCTTTATCCGAGGTTCAGTGTACCTGAGCCTTCCCACTCTTTGCACCTGGTGTGAATTTGGTGCAGGGTTCAGTTTACAGGTGCTTTAGGTTCAGTTTACAGGTGCGCTAGGTTCAGTTTACAGGTGCGTTAGGTTCACTTAATAAAGGCTTGAATTTGAAGTTGCAATGATTCATATGCAAGGTTCACTTTACTAACCTGAAACTACCCTTTGCAATTGCACAAAAGTAGAGTTTCTCCCTTTGCAACTGTAGTGGATGATGTGCTAGGTGCAGTTCAGAAGTGCTTCTATCTGCAATTGCATTAAGTCAAGTGCAAAGTCCAATTCACAAGATCGTCTCTATTTACAGCTGCGGTGAATCGTAGGTACGGCGTTCAGTTCACAAGTTGCTGCTCCGTGTGGGTACTGAGTCATGTGCAGTTGAATAATGCAGCTCTCCTTCTACTGCAGCCTTTTTTTTTCTATTAATGCAACTCCCTGATCATCAATTTCCATTAAAAGTAATGGTGTAGAAGAGGTTTGGGAGTCTGGCCAGGCATTACTGTTGATCTAAACACTGCCTCCCTTGCCATTCGTAATCCAATGTATCATTTAAAAGGCCAATTTGAGATCTCATTTTGCATTCAATTTATAGTTTAAAAGGTCAGTTTGAGATCTCTTTCTCTTTGATTTTTATGACCAATAATCAGCGTGGATTTTTTCTATTCAATTCACTCACCTCAGTTAGAATTTTAATTGCAGCCTGAGACCTGTTCCTTACTTGGGTGATCATCACTTAGAAAACAACAGACCGGGCGCTGATGTACGACGGTAACACCCGCCCCTGGTGCTCAGAGTCGACCATCACGGTACCTTAGTGTGGGATCCTCGCCCGTACAAGAGGGTGAGGATGACGTCCTTCATGGCCCTGGTGGTCGAGGGGACCTTCAGTGACACTTTGATTTATTGACTGGGACTGCTCGATGCTAACGTCTCATTTAGAGGCGAGATGTTGAGACGTAATGTCTTATCTCACCATCTCCCTCCCGCCAGTCTCAGCTTACCTCGTGAGACACATATTCTCTCTTGGCCATTCGTACCATATAAAATCAACGTTAGCGCGAGCGGTCACTAGCGCCTGGCGTATACTTGTCTTCCAAGCAGTGTGTATAATTTGTGCCCCAGATGGAAGGCTCGTTTGGCCCCGCTTCACACAACATACCTCACTAATGCTGCCCTGAAAACTGCTTTCCATGATTTACAAACTGAAACTAACTCATTCTTACACCCGATTTACAAGATAACTCGTAACTTATTTACAAAAAAACAATTCATTACCGATTTAGAAAACAATCTCCTTGTATACGATGAAAGACGAAACTAAGATAATTAGAATCCATATTTACAGCGTGTTGACGAAAAAATCTTACGTTATGTTATGCTATGTTATGTTACGTTATGTTGGCGTAAAGGTGGTTAATTTTTTTAGTGAAACAAACTGGGGATTAATCTACATACAGGTAATCCCCTAAAGAATAGAAAACAAACAAACAAACAAACGAACAAACATGGATTGTAGGAAAAATAGGCCACAGTCCTAAATAGACCCCATTCATAAATAGGCCCTCAGTCTAACAATAGCTCGTCCTAATGGGCCCCAAACCTCCCCCGGGCCCCAGTGTTATGCCAGTATACGAGGACTTAACTATATAACACTTGCCGGTCGAGGTCAACAGGACTTGGGGAGAGATGGCCACTACCGCCTTGTTTGATTCTCGTAACAGATGTCTTAGGTATTTCCAGGCGAGGGAGTGTTTACATTAATCAAGAAAGCCTCCCACTCCCTCCCTCCCTCCCTCCCTCCCTCTCCTCCTCCCTTTCTCCCTCTCCTCCTCCCTTCCTCCCTCTCCCTCCTTCCTCCCTCTCCTCCTCCTTCCTCCCTCTCTCCTCCTCCTCCTCTCCTCCTCCCCTACCCCCTCCCTCCCAGCCTCCCCCAAGCTTATCTCCTTTAGAATATATTAAGTATATTATATAATATTTTAAGTATATTTACCGAGTGACTATATCGAGTATAGTTTCTGTATAGTATATTTTTAAGTGGATTTAAGGTCATATAACTGTACCCGTTACGAAGCCAGGTGAACTGAGTAGACATCAATTAATTAGTCAGTCAATCAATCGATCAATCAGTAAGTCAGTCAGTCAGTCAATCTCAGTCCTAAAACACGTGTAAACATCAGTGAGTCGACAGGGACCAATCAGTGTTCAGATGAGTTGCGGTGACCTATTAGAAGCTAGAATGAGTTGGCAATGACCAATCAGACGCTAGAAAGGGGTAGTAGCAATGACCAATGGTTTGTTTTGTTTTGTTTTGTGGCTAAATGTAACTTGTTAACCACAGGACTGAAAGAGAATGAAGTCTAATGGGATTATTTTGACTCGGGGGGGAGGGGGGGGGGAAGGAGCAGTAAACGTGACGGTCACACCTGGACGGCGCCATGACACAGGTGAGGTACGGTGTTAATTAACCTGCTTCACTATACTCGTTACACCTGACTCGTTTTCTTTATTGATAATTTAAGTTGCTGAGTGAAGGCTTGGGTATAAAAACTCACCTGTGTGCACCTTGTGTGTGTTGAAGATAACCTAACCTAACCCCAAAGGTAACGTTAGGGTGTTTAATCTTCAGGTGGTGATAGGACGTAACTTACTTAACCTGTCTGTCTACCTGAGTCTGTACACCAAAACATTTAGTAGTGTGTGTGTGTGTGTGTGTGTGTGTGTGTGTGTGTGTGTGTGTGTGTGTGTGTGTGTGTGTGTGTGTGTGTGTGTGTGTGGATTAACTTGTCACATCTAGAGGAATGTTGAGAGGTACCCATGCCACCAGCCGGGGGGAGGGGGTCTCCCTACTAGACCCTTCATCTGTCATGGCAGGGTCGTGGAAGGCCTAGGGAATACTGAGTGTGGAGGGTCAGGTGAAGGTGGGGGGAGGGGGTGATGGCGGGGTTGGGATGCGTAGGGAGGTGGAAGGGTGAGCTGTGGAGGTGAGGGAGGGAGGTGTAGGGTGAGGGAGGGAGGGGTTAAGTTGTGGAGGTGAGGGAGGGAGGTGTAGGGTGAGGGAGGGAGGGGTTAAGTTGTGGAGGTGAGGGAGAAAGAAGGAATGGTGGAGAGGGAAGGAAGAGTAGGGAGAGGGAGGGGTTGTAGGCTGTGGAAGTTAAGGAGAGGGTAGAGGAGGGGTGAAAGGGAAAGGGGGATGGTAGTAGTTGAGGTGAGAGAGGTAGTGGAAGGGGAATGGAAGGGGGGAGGAGAAGAGAGGAAGGGAGAGGAGTTAAGTGAGGCTGCACATCGGGGAGTCATCTTAATGTACCACTACGATTATTGATTTTATCACTTTTTAACTACTACTACTACTACTACCACCACTACCACTACTACTACTACTACTACTACTACTACTACAACCACCACGACACAATATTTACACAGCATCATACAGTCAGGCATCACATTCCCCCAAAAACATCACACATTAAAAATTTCCTCATAAGATAAAACACAACAACGCCACGACACCTCACCTTAAGCTAGAGACTACAGGATGGCGGTCAACATGAAATTACACTGAGACTCTACCTTAACGTTATAGGGACGAACCTTTGAGAATCCCGGCCTCTATGACTCTCGTAAAGGACTTTGAATCCGGTGTTGAGGAGGACCAACTTTATTGAATCTTCTCGCTTAATCGGAACCCGTCAGAGATAAACGGCCCTCTCAACTCCCGTTTTATCCGGCATGGGTGTGTGTGTGTGTGTGTGTGTGTGTGTGTGTGTGTGTTTCCCTGGAGACAGTCAGGGTTAACTGTGTCCCTTTTATTTGAGTTTCGGTTTATTGGAATCGTTCGCTTTCGGGTCTCGCTTAATAGGAACCTGGCGGACCGGACGTGACACATCCCTTACCCCCCACCCACCACCCACCCACCCAGTCACCCCACCTGCCCAGTCACCCCCACCCTGCAGTGCCCCACCTGCCCAGTCACCCCCCACCCGCCTACCCAGTCACCCCACCCTACCCAGTCACCCCCCACCTGCCCAGTCCACCCCCCACCCACCCAGTCACCCCTACCCCACCCACCCAGTCACCCCCACCACCCAGTCACCCCACCCTACAGTCACCCCTCAGGCCCCTCCCCCGGTAACCTGTCTCACCCCTCCCCATGCTTTTCCCCCAACCCTCTCTTCCACCCCACCCCACCCTACCCCTCTTCCTCTATTCCCCTCCCCCCAGCCCCCTCTCTTCTTGCCCCCCTCCTCAGCCCTCTCCCCCACCCTACCCCACCCCTCGTCCCTCACCTTGATACGATTTCGTGTGTGGGTGAGGGGGGAGGTGAGGATGGGTGAGGGGGAAGGGGGAAGTGATGGACGAGAAGTGAGGTTTTGGGCTGGATATTGGAGGCGTGGACACGGTTGTTTGTGGGTAGGTGTGGCTGTCAGAGGGTTAAACACAGCCGTCCATAAAGGGTTAAACATCTAAAGGTGTAAAGGGTTAGACCTGGACACTTGTAAAGGGTTAAACACATCTGTAAAGGGTTGAACATAAACTACTACTATTTTTTTTATAACGTGGCCTCCAGCCTCCCCCAATAGCCACACCTTCGCCACCATTTTATTACCTTAATATTAAATATCCTAATACATAAGTAGCTATCCTATCTGTGTTGAGTTAGTTGAGCCGCAGATCTATGCAGCATTCAGTGACTGTTGCCTCATAGTCAATATCTGCAACTGTTGTCGGCATTGGGAGAAAACTACTACAACAACTACCACCACTATTTACTATTACTACTACTACTACCATCACTATTTACTACTACTACTACTACCACCACTATTTATTTGTAAAGGATTAAAAAAAAATTAAACGTGTAAATATCTAAAAAAACTGTCAAACACACACAAATAGAAAGGGGTTGAACATATTAACCTGTTAGAGGCTAAACAGTTACACCTTCCCTAATTATAGTCACATGCTGAAGGTAAATATTGAATTTGATAAGGAAACATAAACGAACGAACGAAAGAACGACCGAACGAACGAACGACCGAACGAACGAACGAAAATACTAACGAACGAAGATTAGATAACCCCCAGCTTATTTCCCCTGAAAATTGACTACACCTAACGCTACAGGTGTCTAATCTTCAGGTGAAATAAGCTGGGGTGTCTAATCTTCAGGTGAAATAAGCTGGGGTGTCTAATCTTCAGGTGAAATAAGCTGGGGTGTCTAATCTTCAGGTGAAATAAGCTGGGGTGTCTAATCTTCAGAAATTCCGAGATAGACACAGATAGATAGATAGATAGATAAATAGATAGATAGATAGATAGATAGATAGATAGATAGATAGATAGATAGATAGTGCGTAACTCAAGCCGTGTGGAAGACTCATTTGTGTATACCATTTTATAGTCTGATGTGAAACGACCAAAAAAAAACCCGAATCTCAAGTCTCATCATGGTGTTAGGAGGGGGGGTGGTCAGAGAGTGCCAGGTCTTAGTGGTCCCTGAGGCCCTGACATAAAGGACCATATACGTGAATCACCCTCATCTCTAGGGCTGATATCAGGGACCATAGGTATAAATTCAGAGGAGTTCTATTGGTGGCCAGTTTGAAGGGTAATGACCAGCCGGAGACTTCACTACCTACCTACCTGCCTATCACTCCTACCTATCACTTCTCTACCCCCTTCACGCCTACCTCCCTCACCCTTACCTCCCTCACCCTTACCCCAACCTCTCTTACCCCTATCCCAATCTCCCTGAGCCTATTACTCCCTTACCCCCTTTAGCTTTAACGCCTGTAAGCTTGATAACGTGAGGCCTTTATCGGCTGGTGACCCATAGTGTGCCGAGGAGAGGGAGGAGGGAGGGCAAGGAGGAGGGCAAGGAGGAGGAGGAGGGAGGGCAAGGAGGAGGTGATGGAAGGGAAGGAGGAAGAGGTGGGGCAAGGAAAAGGAACAGGTGGTGAGGCAAGGAAGAGGAGGTGGTAACATCAGGGTGTGGCTGTGTTGTTGTAGCATCAGGGTGTGGCTGTAGTGTTGTAGCATCTGGGTGTGGCTGTGGTGTTGTAGCATCAGGGTGTGGCTGTGGTGTTGTAGCATCAGGGTGTGGCTGTGGTGTTGTAGCATCAGGGTGTGGCTGTGGTGTTGTAGCATCTGGGTGTGGCTGTGGTGTTGTAGCATCAGGGTGTGACTGTGGTGGCAACAATATAGTGTTATACTAATCATAAGACGGGATAGTAGACCATCTGTACTCGTGATATAAGGTTCATTAATCATTCCACCCATTCTCACCCATACTCACCCACACCCACTCACACCCACCCACTAACCCACACCCACCCACTTACCTACACCCACCCACACTCACACATCCACCCACTCTACCCATACCCACCCACTCTACCCATACCCACCCACTCACCCCACCCACACCAGCCCACGCCCGCCCACGCCCGCCCACACTCATATATTTTAGCCATTATTGTGGTGTTCGTCTAGGGGGCAATTTATATCACTTTTTTACCCCCGGAACAATAGCGAGTGTCCGCCACAACCCAACACACACACACACACACACACACACACACAGGAGTTGTAGTATTTTTATTAGTGTTTGTAATAGAAAAAATAGGTTTGTTAATTAATGGAGTTTGTATTGTTGTTATTATTGTTAGTTGTGATGGTGGATATTGTTGTTGTTGTTGTTATTTTGTTATTGTTTTGTTGTTATTATTATTATTACTATTATTATTATCATTATTATCACTATTAACAAATTACTCTCTTTGACCTTCAGGTAAGTGTTGACCCCAGGAGCCAGGCGTGACCTTACTCCGGACGTGACGTAAGTACCCACACCTACCATAACCTTGTCTCCATTACGTGCGGTCATGGAATCTGCGCCATCTTGGATTCCTGAAAGAGACGTTTTAATGCGTCTATAAACGTTTGAAGATCCACCAGTTTCGTTACTACTGTCAATGCTAGAATGAGTTGATCCCCTGAGACCTTTGTATTGACAGACAGTAGGTGAAATATGTTAGGTTCTGTCAAGGTGGTACTGGAGGCTGGGAATTTATAGGACCCCTCCCTCCCTCCCTCTCACTTTCCTCACCTACCCCATCCCTCCTCCTACTTCCTTCACCTACCCCATCCCTCCTCCCTTCACCTACCCCTATCCCATTCCCCACCTACCCCACCCCCTCCTTCACCTATCCCCTACCCCTATCCCTCACCTACCCCTCCTCCTTCATCTACCCCATCCCCCCTCTCTCATCTACCACCCCCTGCCCCCTCCCCCCCTCTCACGCCTGTCTGACGTGGTTCTCCAAGTGTTAATTAATTTTCACACTGACACACCTGAGTTTTTTTTAACTTTATTTTATGTATTTATTTATTTATTTATTTATGATCTGTGTTCGTGTTTTTTCTTTATTTTTCCCCTTTTCTCTATTTTTATTTTATTTTATTCATTTTTCTTCCTATTTTTCTGCCCCTTACTCCAGTTCTTATTCGCTTTCCTGGTTTATCTCTCTCTCTCTCTCTCGCATCTCAATAATCAAGTGGTTGCTAACAGATGGAGAGAGAGAGAGAGAGAGAGAGAGAGAGTAACACTAAGCAGCATGTGTTAGTTAATGGTCTCCCCACTAGGCATCAGTGGTCCTAGGTGTCTTGAGTTCAGTTCCAGACGTGACTTTAGGCAAGTGATGGATGATGGTGGCGCTTGTATTATTATTATTATTATTATTATTATTATTATTATTATTATTATTATTATTATTATTATTATTATTATTATTATTATTATTTTTATTATTATTATTATTTTATTATAATTTATTGTTTTATTATTGTTATTGGTATTGTTGTTATTTTTATTTTTATTATTATTTAGGTCAATAGAGGTAGGGAATGAGAGAGAAAATAATGAGTCAGTAAAGCGAGGGCGTGTCTTGTGACCGCTTAGCCACCATCACCCAAACAAGCAGACGACCTACGCCCACGTGGACGGGGCGCGGGAGATGTATCGTGGCGCTGTAGTGGCGTGGTGGTGGTGCTGTAGTGGCGTGGTGGTGGTGGTGCTGTAGTGGCGTGGTGGTGCTGTAGTGGCGGGTGGTGGTGCTGTAGTGGCGTGGTGGTGCTGTAGTGGCGTGGTGGTGGTGCTGTAGTGGCGTGTGTGGTGCTGTAGTGGCGTGGTGGTGGTGCTGTAGTGGCGTGGTGGTGCTGTAGTGGCGTGGTGGTGGTGCTGTAGTGGTGCTGTAGTGGCGTGGTGGTGGTGCTGTAGTGGCGTGGTGGTGGTGCTGTGGGTGTGTGGTGCTGTAGTGGCGTGGTGGTGGTGCTGTAGTGGTGCTGTAGTGGCGTGGTGGTGGTGCTGTAGTGGCGTGGTGGTGGTGCTGTAGTGGCGTGGTGGTGCTGTAGTGGCGTGGTGGTGGTGCTGTAGTGGCGTGGTGGTGCTGTAGTGGCGTGGTGGTGCTGGTAGTGGCGTGGGGTGGTGCTGTAGTGGCGTGGTGGTGGTGCTGTAGTGGCATGGTGGTGGTGCTGTGGTGTGGTGGTGCTGTAGTGGCGTGGTGGTGGTGCTGTAGTGGCGTGGTGGTGCTGTAGTGCTAGTGGTGCTGTAGTGGTTGGGTGGTGCTGTAGTGTGTGTGGTGGTGCTGTAGTGGCGTGGTGGTGGTGCTGTAGTGGCGTGGTGGTGGTGCTGTAGTGGCGTGGTGGTGGTGCTGTAGTGGCGTGGTGGTGCTGTGGTGGCGTGGTGGTGCTGTAGTGGCTTGGTGGTGGCACAGTGGCGTGGTGGTGGTGCTGTAGTGGTGCTGTAGTGGCGTGGTGGTGGTGCTGTAGTGGTGCTGTAGTGGCGTGGTGGTGGTGCTGTAGTGGCGTGGTGGTGCTGTAGTGGCGTGGTGGTGGTGCTGTGGTGGCGTGGTGGTGGTGCTGTAGTGGCGTGGTGGTGCTGTAGTAGCGTGGTGGTGGTGCTGTAGTGGCGTGGTGGTGGTGCTGTAGTGGCGTGGTGGTGGTGCTGTAGTGGCGTGGTGGTGGTGCTGTAGTGGCGTGGTGGTGGTGCTGTAGTGGCGTGGTGGTGGTGCTGTAGTGGCGTGGTGGTGGTGCTGTAGTGGTGCTAGTGGCGTGGTGGTGGTGCTGTAGTGGCGTGGTGGTGGTGCTGTAGTGGCGTGGTGGTGCTGTAGTGGCGTGGTTTCGGCGTTGTAGTGGCGTGGTGGCGGATTCATAGTGGCGCTGTGGTTTAGCAACTCATCCTTGAGAGTACCATCATTCGAACCCGGCGATTCCCACCTGTATTTAATCAAAGGTATTTTACTATTACGAAACATAATGAGAGAGAGAGAGAGAAGAGGAGAGAGATCCGAGGTGAGGGACAAGTGAAAAGAGAGAGAGGCAAGTCAGAGAGATCCGAGAGTGAGGACAAGTGAAAGAGAGGAGGAGAGGTGAGTGAGAGATGGGGTAGGCGAGGTGAATGCCAGCTCTTACAAATCGTCCGCAGTGGGTCGACATGCAAATGAGCTCAGGTGCTTCAAACACGCAATCAATTAACAGATTACTAATACACGCAAAGATGGACAGGTGAAGCGCAGAACAACACCCAGCTATCAGACTCCATCCATCCCCCCGACACTCACAGTGCCAGCCAAGACGTGGGTGATGACCCCTGATCACCTGTTACGGTTTCTAAGCGATAGGTATTAGGAATGGGGGTCAGCTGGGTTAAGAGGGAGGGTATTTTGTAGTGGGTGTGGGTGTAGGATGGTTTGGTGTGGGTGTAGGATGGTTTGGTGTGGGTGTAGGAGGGTTTGTGTGGGTGTAGGAGGGTTTTGTGTGGGTGTAGGAAAGTTTGGTCTCTCTCTCTCTCTCTCTCTCTGCTCCTTCCTCATATATATCTTCCCCTTTTTCAACTTTCCTTCTCCTTCCTCTTCTCCCTACATCCCCTCACCTCTACCTCCTCCTCCCATGCCCCTCCTCCCATACCCTCCTCCTCCTCCTCCTCCTCCTCCTCCTCATCTTCATCTCTGTCCAGCTCTCCAAAATGTCTCTCTCACTGTCTCCAATAAATTAGGTTTTTGAAACGAGTCTTATACCATGAGACCCCGGTGGAAACTCTCTCTCTCTCTCTCTCTCTTTTCATCAAACTTTCAACTATACATATCCCGATAGATAAATCATTCCGTCGGGTCGATCCGCACTCGGTCTGGAACAAGTGTTTTTTTTTTTCCTTCAGATATTTGAACTCGGACTTTAAGACGAATCCGGACGAGAATTTAAAGAAAAGATCGTACGAGGTTTTAGGAGTTACGAGATTTTTTTTTTTTTTACTTTATTTCTGCGGGATTTTTAAGGAAAGTCCTACGAGAATTTAAGGAAGATCCTACGAAAAAAAAAGTCTAGTCCTGCCAGTAATTTTTAAATCCTGCGAAAAAATAAGGCAAATCCTACTGTTGTATTACGTGTGTACTTAGGAGAAAATATCCTACTCGAATTTTAAGCAATTTGAGGATTCCTCGCGAAATCTTGAATATCCTACGAGATCCTATGCGCCGTAGGATATTTCTCGGAATCCTGACGACAGATCCTTTGGCAGTATTTATCCCTTAGGAGACTTTACTTCCTCCTGACCAAGAATTAGCATTTAGGGCTGGAATTTATGGCGTATAATGACCGTCTGACTTCGAGATGGTGGAATTTTTGTGTCCTGGGGGGGGGAGGGGTTAAGGGGTAAAGGGTGTTAAGGGGTGAGGGTGTTAAGGGGTGAGGGAGT
Organism: Homarus americanus; assembly: GCF_018991925.1. Taxonomy (NCBI): domain Eukaryota; kingdom Metazoa; phylum Arthropoda; class Malacostraca; order Decapoda; family Nephropidae; genus Homarus; species Homarus americanus. The sequence goes on from NW_024747495.1 coordinate 217,957, forward strand.
TAAAGGGTGAAGGGAGTTAAGGGGGTGAGGGTGTTAGGGGGTGGGATGAGGGTGAGGGTGCTAAGGGGAGGTGAGGGGTGTTAGGGGGTGGGGTGAGGTGAGGTGCTAAGGGAGAGGTGAGGTGAAAGGAAATAAGGGTGGTGAGAGACAGGGTTCCCACAGTCATTGAAAATCCTGGAAAAATCATGGAAATAAAAGTTGTCATGGAAAAGTCATTGACAATTTTGAAAAACTGACCAATCATGGAAAATAGAATTGTGATGTGTGTGTGTGGGAACCCTGACATAACAAACCATCTCTTCTTACAGTAGTGAAACTTTTATTCAATTATATATATTTGATAACTTGTATAAGGCAATGGAACTTTTAATATAACAACATCGATGAAATTAAGAATAGAAACAGTATTTATAAGATAATAAATTAGATTGAATTCATTAACTTAATTTACGTGACATTAATTTTTTTGTTACCCAAACCTGGACTTAACATTGTGTTTGTAGCGGTGCCTGACTCTTGATACGCCTAGTGGTACTCCAGTCGTCTCTTGAACCTCCTGGAAACGTTATGGAAAATGGAATTCGGATTTGTGTGGGAACCTTGGAGGGAAAGAGTGTGGGAAGGGTGGTGTTTCAGGGAGAAGAAATGGGAAGGGAGAAATGGTGTTCCCTTTCCTTTCTTCCCCTTCCCCTTCCTTCCTTTTCCCTCCTACCTCACCTGCTAGATATTTAATTAAAGTCCTAAAAGTTAAAAGTAATTAAAAAAAAATTAGAAAACTCCATTTTTCCCCAGTCTTATCTAAGAATCTCACGTCCATCCTGTACTTGATCAATGTCGTCTATCCTAGAAAAAAAAATAACTGGCCATTGTCGAACTAATTTACATAGAAATAAATAATTCTCTATAAATTTATGGCCAAAATATATCATACACACTATTGGATTCTTAAAACAAACTTACGATCGATTCTTTAGTTACGGATTCTAAAAAAAGCTCGTAAGGTTAATTTATTTTACCTGTGTGTTCTACCTGTTTTAGATCATTTAAAGGTAGTTTATTTTTGTCTATGTGTTTTGTCCTATGTATAATTTCATGTATGTATGTATGTATGTATTCAGGTATGTATATATGTGTATACCTGTGTGTGTTTGGGGGGGTAGGAGCGTTCACGTGAGTTTATAAACATAATATGAAGCGTACCTCCTCCTTCCTTCTCTTCTTCCTCCTCCCTCCTCCTCCCCTCCCCACCTCCTCCTCCCTCCTCCTCTCCACCTCCTCCACCTCCCCCTCCTCCTCCCCCCTCCCCCCACCTCCACCTCCTCCCTCCCTCCCACCCTCCTCCCCCTCCTCCACCTCCTCCACCTTTTCCCACCTCCTTACCTGAGCATAATCCACTTTACTCTCAACAGGTAGATTACTTAAACAAAAATAACAAATCCTCCACCTTAATTAAAGCAATTTCTTAGTGGGCCACTTTATGGAGACCATACCACCAAGCCTACATTAATATATGTAGATTAGACACCTGTATTCAACCTGTCAATTAAAATCTCAGGTGAAAATGTAATACACTATTAGAGGTAGGAGGAGTCTCTGGCCTCTACCACAACGCTGGCCTCTACCACAACGCTGGCCTCTACCACAACTCTGGCCTCTACCACAACGCTGAACTCTCCACAACGCTGACCTCTACCACAACTCTGGTCTCTACCACAACGCTGGCCTCTACCCAACTCTGGCCTCTCAACGCTGGCCTCACAACTCTGGCCTCTACCACAACGCTGGCCTCTACCACAACGCTGGCCTCTACCACAACTCTGGCCTCTATCACAACTCTGGCCTCTACCACAACTCTGGCCTCTACCACAACTCTGGCCTCTACCACAACTCTGGCCTCTACCACAACTCTGGCCTCTACCACAACGCTGGCCTCTACCACAACTCTGGCCTCTACACAACGCTGGCCTCTACCACAACGCTGGCCTCTACAACGCTGGCCTCTACACAACGCTGGCCTCTACCACAACTCTGGCCTCTACAACTCTGGCCTCTACCACAACGCTGGCCTCTACCACAACGCTGGCCTCTACCACAACGCTGGCCTCTACCACAACTCTGGCCTCTACCACAACGCTACCATTCTATTGTTGTGGTTAATTAGCGGAACTTATTTGATTGTGTTGTTTTCATACCTGTGTCTGCTAATGCTTTCCTCTCGTCTGTTTTTTTTTCGTTTTATTTTGTTTTTGTTTTTTTTTCATTTGTTGTTTTATTTATTTTTTATTGGGAGTATTTTTGACGTGTTTTTTTTGTATGTTTGTTTGTGTATGTTTTTGTATAGGTGTGTGTGTGTGTGTATATTTTTTGTACAGGTGTGTGTGTGTGTGTGTGTGTGTGTGTGTGTGTGTGTGTGTGTGTGTGTGTGTGTGTGTGTGTGTGTGTTTTGTGGAGGTGTATGTGTGTGTATTTTTATAGGTGTGTGTGTGTGTGTGTGTGTGTGTGTTTTAATACAATATAGTAGCACTGTTTTTCTAAGATATAATCCATATTTATTTTATAATTATTATTGGAATTTATCACTTCAGGAAATAGTTTTACATTAAGTAATTTTCTAAAATTTTATCCAAACTTAATTTTAAGAATATTATCCAAAATTATATCCCTTTTTTATATTTTAATTCAAACTTTTAAAAATACCCAAACTTAATAATTTTTGAAAATATAATGTTTTATTATTACTCAAAGTCGATAGTTTTATGTTATTAAATTTTATTATTAACGTAGATAATTTAAGCACCAAAATTTAAAACTTTTCTATAACATCAAAATTTAATACTTTTCTATAACACCAAAATTTAAAACTTTTCTATAACATCAAAATTTAATACTTTTTTGTATTTGACTTCAATAACCAGACCTAAAACTTTTCCAACAGTATTACACCTGACGAATGTGAACACTAATTCACCTTACCCCTGGAGTCTGTTCTGGCTAATTACCTATTTACCTGTGCTCGTTGAACACTCCTGAACACCTCTGAACACTGGGACCTTATTGTTCCATTTTATTACTATAGAATTTAATGGAACTTGATCTTAGTGGAATTTTTGTGAACATTTGTGAACATTTATGAACATTTTGCTTGAGTTTTATTGTATTAGTTGTGAGTGTGTAACTTAGTAGAAGATTAAGAACAAAGTTGAACATTTTGGAATATTGTTGAACTTGGTTGAACTCCATGGTACTTGGTAGGAATCAGTTGAACTTTTTTTGAACTTCGTAGATCTTGGTAGGAATCAGTTGAACTTTTTTTGAACTTCGTAGATCTTGGTAGGAATCAGTTGAACATTTCTGAACTCCGTAGAACTTAGATGAACCTGTTTGACCTTAGTTGAACTTTGGTGAACATGGTAGATACAGATAATTTGAACAAACTAATGGACATATTAAGAATTCAGTTAAAAGTTGCTGAACATAAAATAGAAAATAGTTGAACAAATTTGATTAAAGTAGCAGTTGAAAGTTAATACACTGTTGAACATAAATAGAACATTGAATAACATAGTTGAACATAATGGAACACAACACAATTAGAAGCTTGTTGTAATTTGTTGACCTTTATCAGGAATAGACTAATGTAACTGATGAACAAATTTGAACATCATTGAACACATTTGATATGACATTCGGTGAACAAAATTTAATTGAACACTTTCGACGCTTATTTGATGAAACGGGATTTTTATTTAAGATTAGCTGAACATAATTTATAATTGAACACAGTTGAGATTTGTTCAAGATATTAGGTTTAATTTGGTACAATGGAACACTAATGAACATATAATTGGGGAGAACTCATTTTGAACGAATTTGAACATGCAGAACACAGTTGAACATATGGAGTTGATGAACGTAATTGAAGATGCAGAACCCAGTTGAACATATAGAGTTGGTGAACATAATTGAACTCAGTTGAACATCGTTGAACATCCTGGAAAATAAAGATGAATTAGTGCGTTTATTACTGTGAGGAATTTATCAAAAAGAGTATCAGATTATTATTATTTTGAGGTTTTTTTTAGTATGATCATGGTATTTTAATAATAATAATAATAATAATAATAATAATTAACGGTTTATTGAAAAGTTCTGCAACCCGAAGGCTGAAAATATACATTGGGCATAAATGACTTATTACATACATTGGTGGTTTAACAAAAGCCTTCATTAGAAAGGTAAAGGAACATACAGTGAACATACAGATTAATGTAGGTGTTGAACAGCATAAACGTAGTGTAGTAACTCCCTCCCAGATGGTGTCAGGAGGGACCTCACGTGGTGTAGTAGTTCCTCACAGATGGTGTTATGAGGGGCTCACGTGGTGTAGTAATTCCTCACAGATGGTGTTATGAGGCTCACGTGGTGTAGTAATTCCTCACAGATGGTGTTATGAGGGCCTCACGTGGTGTAGTAATTCCCTCACAGATGGTGTTATGAGGCCTCACGTGGTGTAGTAATTCCCTCACAGATGGTGTTATGAGGGGCCTCACGTGGTGTAGTAATTCCCTCACAGATGGTGTTATGAGGGCCTCACGTGGTGTACCCTCACAGATGGTGTTATGAGGGGCTCTACGTGGTGTAGTAACTCCTTCACATATGGTGTTATGAGGGCCTCACGTGGTGTAGTAATTCCCTCACAGATGGTGTTATATGAGTGAGTGTGTTCCAGCCTTCCTATCGTAGACGGATTAACACATCGCTGGTAGTTGGGTCTCACGGGCCGTTATCACTGGGTACCTGACCTCACTGTGTGAAAGGTCAACTTGGGTACCACTGTTACTGTTGAGTTGTTCTCACTGACTTAAGCACTGTTCACCACTGTTCACCTCTGTTTAACACTGGTTCCATTTTTTCCTAAATGAAATAGTAACTTGGCGTGAACTTGTTGATATTCCGTGGAGAGGAGGGTTCAGGAGGAGTTGTATGGGCCAACTAGTTGACCTGGCTGCTCTGGAGAGGAGCGCCAGGTACGTCTTGACCCTTCGGTGGTCAAGGATTTTGTGTGTGTGTGTGTGTGTGTGACAGAGAAAGAGAGAGAGAGAGAGAGAGAGAGAGAGAGAGAGAGAGAATGAAACTTAAAAGAACGACCGACTTAAAAAAAACTTATAAAAACGACCGAGTTCATCTAAAAAAAACGACTCATTTAATTCCTAAAAGCACATCATAAATTATAAACACAAGAAAACAGTAACTTTTAAAGGAAATAAAGAAGTAGTAAAGGCTAAAAGAACGACTGGACTAATACACGAACTGTCATTTTCAGTCTTAATGTCTTGGAGTTTAAGCGTTCGTCATTCCAGGTAACGTGTGGGTGTAGTTTTTGTGTGGGGGGGTGTGGGTGTTGGTGTGGGTGGATGGTTGTGGGTGTGGATGGGTGGCTGGACTTATTTTGAATTAGCTTAGACTAGCCAAGACTATCCTTAACCTAACCTAACCTAACCAAGACTGTCATTAAGTCAGATTAAGTCTTGTTAGATTAGGTTAAATTAGGTCAGGTTAGGTTAGTTAAATCACAGTAATATATTAAATGTAACTAGCAGGGATGAACAGCGGTGGTGGTCGTGGTACTCCCCTTAATACCGGCCATCTTGCGTGTTTATGAGTGCTTGAGTGTGAGCAATGTTGCGTGTGTCTGACGTGATGACCCGGGAGGTGAGACTTACCTGTCCTTCATAGCTTGTTAAGTGAAAATACTGTGCAGGTGTATTAGAGGAGATGGTCCTGAGTGGTGGGTGGCCGGGGGGGGGGGGGTGGGAGGAGGAGAGGGTGGGGGTGTGGTGAGGAGGAGGATGGAAGGAGGGGGAGAGGGAGGGAGTGGGGACTGATGGTGAGGAGGAGGGAGAGAGGAAGGGAACTGGTGAGATGATGGAAGGGAAGGAGATGAAGGGAGATGAAGGGAAGGGAAGGGAAATGAAGAGACAGAGATACAGACACGATTCAAAGTACAGTCAAGAGATACTGAACACACACACACACACACACACACACACACACACACACCAGATTTCCGACTCATGCATTCCTTAACGAAAGTATAACTATCATGCCTCTCAGCTGTCATAAAGAGTGAAATCACCATATATAAAAGTAATAATTTCCGACCTTCTTGACTACTCCTCCGTCCGTGATGATGTGTGGTATACATTTATCTTGCTCCCTCCCTCCCCCTTCCCCCCTCCCTACTTCCTCCCCTCCCCTCCCTCCCTCCCCCTCCCCACCCGCGCGGCTGTGGTTGAGTCGTTCACTAGACGTTTGTGGTGGAGTTGACTGATGTAATTACTGGGTGATTCAGACCGTAATTATCAGATCAAGGTTCTTCCCGTACAGGTAAAACCATTTAACTTTGTGTGTGTGTGTGTGTTGGGTGGGTGTGGGTGTGGGGTGTGTGTGTGTGTGTGTGTGTGTGGGTGTGTGTGTGTGTGGGTGTGGGTGTGTGTGTGTGTGTGTGTGGGTGTGGGTGTGGGTGTGTGTGTGTGTGTGTGTGTGGGGGGAGTGGTTAGTAGGACTATGGGGGTAGTATATCTGTTTCTCTTGTTTATTGTTAAAAATATATAAGGATAATTTATTTTGATCTAATAATTACTAATTGTATACACTCTTATTTTATATATATATATATATATATATATATATATATATATATATATATATATATATATATATATATATATATATATATATATATATATATATATATATATTAAAATCATATATTAAGTCGCATCACGTGAAGATTAGGCACCCCACTATATTATCTTAAAATTAATCACCCAAACGTTAACCTGACCTAATTTAACGCTAATCTAACCTAACCTAACCTGACCTACCCTAGCGCTAACCTAACCTAACGTTAACCTGACCTAATTTAACGCTAACCTAACCTAACCTAACCTACCCTAGCGCTAATCTAACCTAACGTTAACCTAACCTAACCTATTCTATCGCTGCTATTCCTTATTGAGCTGAGGTTGTGTATAGAAAATGGTGACGATTATGATGATAGTGATGATGTGTGGATGGTGAGACGGGTAAGGGTGGTGGTGGTGATGATGACGTGTGGATGGTGGTGATAGTGAAGTATGGATGGTGAGACGGGTAAGGGTGGTGATGTGTGGATGGTGAAAAAAGGTGGAGATAGTGATAGTGATGATGAAGATAATGATGATGGTGGATGATGAAGCGGATGGTCGAACACACATACACACACACACACACACACACACACACACACACACACACTAGGAGTTGAATTAAACATGTTGACCTTTGGCTGTTGTCGATAGAATACCTGCCCCCCCGAGCTGAAAAGTACAGGTGTTGATTATACAGGTGTTGATCTCATTACCTGCTGGTTAAACAGGTGTTGATCTCATTACCTGTTAATTAAAAGGTGTGTTTTTATTATTTTTAGACTTTATTTTATTTTGTTACTTCAGCTCTGTTTACTATGGTAGAAAGCTGAAAATATCGACCAATCATATTCCTTGTTTCATGGATGAGCTGTTCACTTAAGCCAATCACTTTCCTTATTTCATACTGGGCTGGTCTCTTAGGCCAATCAAATTTCTTGTTTCATATATAGGCAGTCGAAGATACGAGTACAAACTGCCTTACTGACAGTGCTTTCATCCTGTGAGGGAGTTTTGTTTTCAAGAACATCTCTTTAAATACGCTGTCGGACATACGCATTTAAAACCTTCCTCACTAACGCAGCTTTGGCCAATTCTTGATCCCACCTTTACGTAAATTTTCATCCACCTTAAAAAAAAAAAATTACATTCGCTAGTTATTTTTCGCTTGGGTCGAGTTGCCGCAAACACAGTATGTATTTATCTACGCCTTACCTGCTGATCAAACAGGCGTGTTGGTATACCTTCTTACCTGTGTGAGTGTGTGTTTGTGTGTGTCCGTCTGGGTGTCTTTCTTAAATGTATTCTCTTTGCTTTTTTGGGGCTAAGAACTGGCAAGATATTTGTTCGTGTTTTGGATGTATTAAGTCAGTTTGTCCACCTGGGGATTACTGTACCTGTGCTTAATGATACTGTAACTACCTGGGGATTACTGTACCTGTGCTTAATGATACTATAACTACCTGGGGATTACTGTACCTGTGCTTAATGATACTGTAACTACCTGGGGATTACTGTACCTGTGCTTAATGATACTGTAACTACCTGGGGATTACTGTACCTGTGCTTAATGATACTGTAACTACCTGGGGATTACTGTACCTTTGCTTAATGATACTGTGACACACAAGGATTGCTGTGCTTAATGATGCTGTATGCAAGGATTACTGTGTGTGCTTGTGTGCTGTGACACTACCCCTGCCGGGGATTACTGTACCTGTAATAGGTTAGGTTAGGTTGACGGCCCATTAAACCTATCGCCCATTAGGACTGAAACCTATTGGAACTGGGGACGGTTCGCCTATCGTCTCCTATCCATTAAGCTTACTCTCGTCTCCTATCCACTAAGCTTACCCCCGTCCTCCTATCCACTAAGCTTACCCCCGTCCTTCTATCCACTAAGCTTACCCCCGTTCTCCTATCCACTCAGCTTACTACTCTCATCCCCAATACATGAGTTAGTGTATTAAGCATTAAATAGTGCCATCTAGTGCCGGTTCCATTACACAGATACACTCACTTCAGTATCGTATCCAATAAGGCTGTTTTCTCGACCACGTATCTTTGAAGGCGGGTTATTGGGACCTTTTGTGTTTTATTGACGAGGTGAAATGGTGTTTGTGGGGGATTGGTGTTTTATTTGCTGGGTTTTTTTTTTAGGGGGAGCTGTTTTGAGGGATTTGTCGTTGTTGTTTTTGTAGGGTAATGTTGTTTTGCTTGTTTTATTGATTTATTTTTTGGTTTATCTATAAGGTTTATTGGTTTATTATTATTGTTGTTGTTTTCATGACGACTCGGGTGTTAATCGATCGATAGCCCCTGGGCCGGCCATCCTCGTTGATTTTTATTTGTAGAAGTTATAGTAATATTAGTTGAAGTAGTAGTAATAGTAGTTAGTAGTCGTAGTAGTAGTAGTAGTGTTTGCAGTAGTTTTAGTTTGTAACAGTAGTATTAGTTGTAGTAGTAGTAGTAACATTAATTGCAGTAGTAGCAGTGGTAGTGTTTGTAGTAGTAGTCGTAGTCGTAGTTTATAAGCCGTAGTAGTAGTAGTAGTAGTAACAGTAGTAGTAGCAGTAGACATCATGTAGTAAAATCAGAGCCATGTATCATCGCACCTAGTACCGGCAGTAAGGTTCAGGCACCACCACCAGTCTCTTGCACTCCTCACCTGACCTCAAACTCTCTACCAAACTCTTCCTTAAGTCTATTTAGGGTTAGGAAGAACCTATCTGTCACTCAGAATGTCGGTCAGTGCCACTCAGAATGTCGGTCAGTGCCACTCAGAATGTCGGTCAGTGCCACTCATTGTGTCGGTCAGTGCCACTCAAAGTCTTAGTATTAATATTCCAAGTGTGTGTGGGTGTCAGTGTGTGTGTGTGTGTGTGTGTGTGTGTGTGTGTGTGTGTGTGTGTGTGTGTGTGTGTGTGTGTGGGTGTGTGTGGATCTTGTTCAAACTTTTGGTACAGGGAAATACGACTGTGTTTCTCTGTTGGCAGATTAAGTCTTCAGCCACGATACTCACTCACTCACTCACTCACTCACTCACTCACTCACTCACTCACTTAGACCCTGACATTTTTTTTTTAATTATAAGACAACAATAAGATGAATTGAAAAACAGAATCAAATATGACAGTACGAAATAATTAATTAAGTCATCCAATAATATATCCACAACAGCCACACATCCCAAGAGGTCATGAAGTACAAGACCCAAACAGAGACCTTTCCCTTCCCTTTCCTTCCCTTCCCACCCTCCTCTCTATCCACCCATGTCCTTTTCCACCCTCACCTCCCTTCCCTCCTTCCCCATCAAACCTCTCCTTTCCCTCCCCCCTCCCTCTGAGACCTCATGGAAAACCGATGCATCAAAACAACCTGACAAAGAGGCGAGTTTGATGGATGATCTCAGACCCACAGTATATCATGGAGGAAGACGGGGAATATAACTGTTAAAGACCGGTGATTACCCCTTATTTGGGGGAGAGGGGAGGGGCAGAGAGGGGAGGGGCAGAGGGGGAAGGGGGAGGGGTTAGTTCGTGACAGCCCCACCTCCTGACCTACAAGTTTGGTTGCCTCTAACTCTCCCAAGACGTGATGGCAAGTGCCCAATCTGTGTACCTTGATGGTCCAGTCCCCGCCCTCACACCGTCACCCTACCCCCACCCTTATCCTCCCATCACCACCCCATCACCACATACCCATACCTACCTTCTCTCTCTCTCTCTCTCTCTCTCTCCCCTCCCTCTCTCTCTCTCTCTCTCAGCATCATCATTGGACCTTTCTCTATATCCTTCCTTCCTTCCTTCCTTCATTCCCATCAGTCTACCCTACCCCAACATTACCTAGTCCCCCCTATAAACCTATTCTCCCCATCACCTCCACCTCCCATCACCCCATCCACCCATCTCCCATCAACCCTTCCTCCCATCATCTCGCCCCATGTTAATAGAATTACACCAGCACTTGGTCCAGTTTCTATACTAGCTTTTGGTGTGTGTGTGTGTGTGTGTGTGTGTGTGTGTGTGTGTGTGTGTGTGTGTGTGTGTGTGTGTGTGTGTGTGTGTGTGTGTTTGTGTGTGTGTGTGTGTGTGTGTGACTACAGACAGACAGACAACAGACAAGACGACAGATGGACAATGACAGAGGAGCATAACCATAGATAGATAAAAGTACACACACACACACACACACACACACGCACACACACACCTACCTGAAGAAGCTCTTACATAAGCTCGTCTCTCTTTGGGTTAACGGCATGATTTAGTGTAGAGGTTCAATAGCCGTCAATTTAAAGTTGTAATGAGTTTTTGGTCGTCGTGTAGACCTGTGTTGTCAATTGGCGAGAGTTGAAGAAATTGTGTCGGCAGGATGGGGGTGGGATAAGGGGTAGGGGCGAGGAGGTGAGAGAGATGGGGAGGTGGGAGAATGGTGAGGGGGGGCGAGGAGGAGGTGGGAGGAGAATGGTGGGGGCGAGGGAGGGTGGGGAGAATGGTGGGGGCGAGGAGGAGGTGGGAGATGGTAGGGGCGAGGAGGGAGGTTGGGAGATAAAGAGGGGGAGGTGGAGAGATAAAGAGGGGGAGGTGGGGTAGAGGTATAGAGAATGGGAAAAGGGAGGAGAGATGAATGAGGGAGAGATGGTAAAGAGAAAGAGAGGAGATGGAGTGAGAGAGGTAGGAGAGAGAGAGAGAGAGAGAGAGAGACTTCAGAACTACAGGTAAGGTGACTCGTCAATAAACACCGGTATTTAAATGTCACTCTTACGTACGATATGACCTTGTGTAACCTTGTGTGACCTCTCTTCAGTAGACAGAACGCCACACAAGTTACATTCACGATGAGGTTATTATGATCTGTCTGTCTGTCTGTCTATGTTTGCGTCTGTTATTTGCGTCTATTTTGTGTCTTTGTTTGCGTCTGTGTTTGCGTCTTTGTTTACGTCCATGTTTGTCTTAATTTTACGTTTATGTTACGTTTGTTTCCATTAATGTTTACGTCCTCGTCGGCTACTACATCGTTTACTACACAGATATAACCTATGTGGCCTTTGTATGGAGTCTTGGTTATAAAGCTCACCTGTTTAAAGCTCACCTGTTCAAAGCTCACCTGTTTAAAGCTCACCTGTTTAAAGCTCACCTGTTTAAAGCTCACCTGTTTAAAGCTCACCTGTTTAAAGCTCACCTGTTTAAAGCTCACCTGTTTGTTTATAACGTTAAATAAGTTAATTTACCTGCATATGTTTATTTACATATTTCCTCATATTTTTTTTTTTTTGTATTTTACTTATATTTACTTATTTACTAACACATTTACTTCGATATTTACTTAGTTTATGTAGTATATATGTTGTTTTATATTTACTTGAGGCTAAACTATAATATGCGTGGAGAGAAAATACCAATGTTGAAATGTTAAAACTCAATAATTAACTTTTGGGATGTTAGTGCTGGTCAAAGTTAACTTGTGTGGACAATAATGAATCTACACACTGCGTTGACATTTTGGTTCTGTAAACTTGGGTGGATTAGTTTGACCTGTTAACACATTGTTCGTCAACTATGTTCCTGGGCTTTAATTGTTCGCCAGGCTGACCTTAACTCTGTCGTCTAGTCATTAAAAACAGCGGCGGTACAGGCGATCGTTCGTGCTGTCGTTAGTTGTTCGCCAGGCTAACCCGGAATTTATGGGTCTGTCATTAAAAACAGCGGCGGTATATAGAGGCGACCGTTCGTGCTGGCGTTAGTTGTTCGCCAGGTTAACCTTAACTCTGTGGTCCAGTTATTAAAAACAGCGGTGCTGCAGGCGATCGTTCGTCTGCCGTTAGTTTTGTTTTTGTTTTAATGTTAATTGTTCGCCAGGATAAACCTGTATTTGTGGTTTTCATTAAAAACAGCGACATTAAAGGCATGAGGCGGGCGATCGTTCGACTGGCGTTGATTTCGTCAAGTTGGTGGTGAGAGGAAGTGTTTTGGTCGCCCGACACTGAATATATTATTAAAACCGACGATCAGGTACTCAAGTATACGAAGATATTGTACTCAAGGGATTGTACTCACGGGGTTAAGCCATCGTACTCACAGGGTTAAGACATCTTACTCAAAGGGTTTAAAACTACTACTACGACTATCACTATTACTACAACAGTTACCACTACTACTACCACCACCACAACAAAAACTACCACAACCACCACAATTCATATAAAACCACCACTACACGTGTTACCACAATCACCACAACAACCACAACACCAGATCAAAAGAAAACAACCACAATCCACATAAAACAACAACTATCATTAATCGGACATATCTTACTTGTTTTTTATTTGTTTGTTTGTTTTGTTGTTTTAAATTCGGTTTTACGGCCAGAACCAAAACAAACACAAAAACTCACTTTAATGTATTGATGACATTAAGGGCGATAATTAATGTCATTACCATAAACACAAGGTCTTATTGGCTCAGGTGCTGGCCTAACCTAACCTAACCAAACCTAACCGAACCTAACCTAACCAAACCTAACCGAACCTAACCTAACCTAACCTAACCTAACCGAACCTAACCTAACCTAACCTAACCGAACCTAACCTAACCTAACCTAACCTACAGGTGGTGGGTCTTTGCGTCTGAATTCTCCCTTTTCTTGGTGATTATTTTCCTTTGTTATTTACCTGTCAGGTGTTGTAAAGGTAATTATTTTTTATTCTTGAGGGATTTTTTGGGGGGGGGGTGGGATTTTAAGGTAATTTTTATAGGATATTTTGGATTTTAGGTTTTTTTTAAAGGTAATTTTTTTATGGTTGAGTCCTTGGGGTTTTTTAAAAGGTAATTTCTCTATGCTAATTACCTAGTGGATTGTTTAGTCTTTGGGTATTTTTTAAAGGTAATTTTTCTATGGTATTTTGGGTGTTTTAAATGTAATTATTTTTATTTTTTTAGTTTGCGGTGTTTTTAAGGTAATTTTTCTCTGATGTTTCATGTGTTAAATATTACTATGTTAATATGTTTGTTTCTCTTCTGTTAATTAACTATAGACTCTTTACAGTACAAACAAAAATACTTAACACGAGGATAAATAAGTAAATTACTACAACAAAAACAACAAAAACAACCCCTAACAAAAACAACTACAACCACTTAATAAAAAAAACCACAACACACACGTAACAAAAATAAAAAAAACAGTCAAGTGTAGTTTCATATTCAAGTCCAATTCTACAGCGGCCACAGGAATTGCACTCGGCTCTTTATTATTAACGGTGATCTTTCGGACTCGTCTGAAGTCTCCCATGAGTAAATAATTCAACGAGTCATAGATTAACACACGAGTTGATTTTTAAATTTCGAAATAATGTCAACAGAAAGATAAGGTTAATGTATGTTTACCTGTCGTGTGTGTGTGTGTGTGTGTGTGTGTGTGTTGCTTCATGTTTTACGAATGAGTGGATAATTTATTTATTTTTATTCCTTTTCATAATTTTATAATTCCTTTCACTTAGAATCCGATAATTCGCTCAGATTCCGATAATTATTCATGTCCGATAATATTCCGATTCTGATAAGTCACTCTGAAACCGATAACTCTCCCAGAAACCGATGATTTGTTCTGATTTAGATAATTCTCAACGTCCGATAATATTCCGATTTCGATAATTCACTCTGAATCCGATAACTCACCCAGAAACCGAGAATTCGCTTCAGATTCCGATAATTCACGCAGAATCCGATAACTCGCACAAAATTCGATAATTCCTAAAAATCCCGTTACGTCCCCCAGAATCCGATATAACATTAGAAAATCGTAGGATATCGGCAAATTTATCGCTTCGTCCTGACATTAAAATTATACAAAGTGATTTTTTCTTAATTTAAAAGTTACTTGACATTTTATTTACTTAATATTTAAACAGTAAGAATCAAAGGAGTTTACCGATATAACATAGGTGAAATTATACCGTATATTCGGGGTACTTGTAAGCCCGGACCTACGGCCTAGAAAACAGTGCGTTAATGTTCGAAATAAGGCAAACAGAGTATTTAGAAGTGTAAGTAATAAGAGTGCGGAGGTCTTATTGCAACCATATCTTGCGCTAGTCAGGCCGCACCTCGATTATGCGGTTCAGTTCTGGTGCCCTTATTATAGAATGGATATCAATTCGCTAGAGTCGGTGCAGCGAAGAATGACGAAAATGATTCCGGGACTTAGAAACCTTCCATATCAAGATAGGTTAAAGAAACTAAACTTGCATTCCCTAGAAAGACGAAGAGTGCGGGGAGATATGATAGAAGTATTTAAGTGGGTGAAAGGAATCAATAAAGGGGATATAGATAAAGTTCTTATAATATCCGAGCAGGATAGGACTCGGAGCAACGGATTTAGGTTGGATAAGTTTAGGTTTAGGAGGGAGATAGGAAGGAACTGGTTCACAAATAGGGTGGTGGACGAGTGGAACAAGCTTAGCAACTTTGTAGTAAGTGCTGGAACGCTGGAAAGTTTCAAAAGGAGGCTAGATAGATTCATGGATGATAGAGAGTGGTAGTAACTCTCGACAGGAGCTGCCATGCACAGGCCAACCGGCTTATTGCAGACTCCTTATTTTCTTATGTTTCTTATGTTCTTATATAATCAGTATTTAACATTGATAACATATTCAAGTATAACCACAGGTAAAATTAACATAGGTTTAATTAACATCTACCTGAAGGCGCCATCTTTTATAATACCTCCACCATACAGGATGTTCATTACCTTACCTGTAATAAATAATATACCTGTGTCTCCACCTGTACTCATTATTGCCAGTGTAAACAAGCGACTGTGTTATTAACTTTGTTTTTATTTGAGGAAAAACTACATACATCACAGCAGACGGTCTGTGTGTGTGTGTGTGTGTGTGTGTGTGTGTGTGTGTGTGTGTGTGTGTGTGTGTGTGTGTGTGACCTAACCTAACTTAATTTAGCCTACCTTTACCTAACCTAATTTATCAAACCTAACCTAACCTAACCCTCACCAACTCATAAATTTCAATAATATTACTTCACATATTATCACTGACCGCTGCCCGTCCCTCCACCGTCCCGACGCTAACTGGCTGGACTCTGGTCTTTAACTTTAGCGTGTCTGAAATAGCTTTACCGCTCCAAGAATTACACAGTCTTTTTTTGTGTGTGTGACAGCTTAGTATGATAGTTTAGTGGGATAGTTTAGTGGAATAGCCTAGTGGGACAGCTTAGTGTGTCAGCTTAGTGTGATTGGTTAGTGTATCAGCTTAGTGTGATAGGTTAGTGTATCAGCTTAGTGTGTCAGCTTAGTGTGATAGGTTAGTGTATCAGCTTAGTGTGTCAGCTTAGTGTGTGTCTGTGTTTTGTTGGCCAATATTTTGTTTGGGATTGTTGTTAATGTGGTGGTGGTTGTTATTGTTGTTGTTGTAGTTGTTGTTGTGGTTGTTATTATTATTATTATTATTATTATTATTATTATTATTATTATTATTATTATTATTATTATTATTATTATTACTACTACTACTACTACTACTACAACTACTACTACTACTATTACTACTACTACTACTACTACTACTACTACTACTACTACTACTACTACTACTACTACTACTACTAAACACATACACACACACACACACACACACACACACACACATCGCACATACACATGTCGCATACACAATTTCAGCATACACACACACGCACGCTCACAGTTTATGCATACACACATATCGCGTATAAAGACATGTCTCACACATACAATATAAGCACACACACACACACACACATGACGCACACACACAATAAAGCATACGGTACACGCACACACATCTGGCACACAATATAAAACACATATCGTACACTCAATACACACACACATCGCACACTCAATACACACACACACACATCGCACACTCAACACACACACACACACACTACAACACACTCCTACACATTCCTCTCGCACCAATATCAAGCGCGGAAAACATGAATTTCACGCATGAACAAAAATAAACACACACACACACACACACACACACACAGAGTCAAGGATGGTGTGTGGTGACTGGCGGTGTTTGTGTGTGTGTGTGTGTGGATTCTCTCTTCCCTCACACACCCTTACTCCCGCATATTGTAAACGGCTCACGAGAGATTGACGGCATTTGGCTAGAGTGATATACCACCTTACCTGTGTATACCTGTGTTATTGTGGAGGTGTGGGTTGATTACAGGTGTTGATAGGTGTGTTTGTGTGTGTGTGTGTGTGTCATAGTTGTTTTACATGTGTTGCTGTTGACTGTGTTAATATTTGTCCTCTGTGTATGTATGTATGTATGTATGTATGTATGTGTGTGCGAGAGAGAAAATCTTAATTACAGGTGTTGATTGGCTCGTATAAGGTGATGGACTGTTGTGGGTTTTATAGGTATTGCTTAATTACAGGTATGGTGAGTTAGGGCTGATATTTGGTTAGCTTGATGCCCAGAACGTGAGCTACCTGTTTTATTATTATTATTATTATTATTATTATTATTATGATTATTATTATTATTATTATTATTATTATTATAAAAGTTTATTATTATTATTATTAGTAGTAGTAGTAGTGTTATTGTTGTTGTTGCTATTATTATTATTATTATTATTGATAAGAATATTGAGAGACGTTTTCGTTTCATATGTCATTATTGCGGTAATGTCATTCACGGGTATTTAATGATATTGGCCGATTTATTGGAACACCCTACGCGAGGCGGACTGGACAGTATGTGTTGACAGTTACCTCAAGTTTTAGACACATGGTAGTGAAGATGTTCCTTATTGTGCGGTGATTATGGTAGAATAATAATAATAATAATAATAATAATAATAATAATAATAATATAATAATAATAATAATAAACAATAATGATAATAACAACAACAAAAATAGTAATAACAATAATATAATAATAATAAGAATAATGAAGGTAATAATGGTTTGAATAATAATATAATAATACAAGTAATAATAATACTAAAATTAATAATAATAATAATAATAATAATAATAATAATAATAATAATAATAATAATAATAATAACCATAACCATAATAATAATAATATTAACCTTTGCGTATCAGGAAGACAATGGCGCATTTCTATAAATTATTAGGAACAAGGAAACGCTTTTTACCCCTGAAGACACACTCAGTCCTTGTATTAAGAGTGATGGTGACGGTCTGGGGGTGACGGGGAAAAGGGTTAATGTGACTAAGAAAGGTTGATGTGACGGGGAAAGGGTGAATGTGACGGCGAAAGTTTTGATATGACGGGGAAATGGTTTTTGTGACGGGGGAATGGTTAATGTGACGGGGAAATGGTTAATGTGACGGGGAAATGGTTAATGTGACGGGGCAAGGGTTGATGTGACGGGGAAAGGGTTGATGTGACGGCGAAAGTTTTGATATGACGGGGAAATGGTTTTTGTGACGGGGGAATGGTTAATGTGACGGGGAAATGGTTAATGTGACGGGGAAATGGGTGAATGTGACGGGGAAATGGTTAATGTGACGGGGAAATGGTTAATGTGACGATATATAAGGTTAATGCTCCTTTCTGGTGGTGAACTTCCTTAATCTGTCTCCATAAATGGCCTTAACAGATTGTTAGTAAATGTTTATTAACTCTAGTGGTGTTTGAGTTGAGGTTAATACCTTACCATAGAAATGCATTATAATAACTAACAATTAACCGAGTGTAATTAAAACTAAATAACCACCGCGATAATTGGGGTTAACGATACGGGAACATGTGAACCGAATTGATATATCATTAACCGCCTCGAAATTAGAGGTTGATTCTGTGTTTTTTAACGAAATTCATGTCCTTGGGAATTTTAACCGTCTATATATACAGGTACATTAATCATCGCAGTGAGGGTTAATGTTAATGCCGTAATTAACCGCTGGAGACTTTAATCAACGGGAATTATAAGTTGTAAGTTTAACTAACGCTTAGTTTGCGATCGTTGTAATTTTCACCAAAAATAAATTAAACAAATAAATAAATAAAACAAATAAATAAATAAACAAAATAAATAAATAAATTAGTTAAACTCATAGTTCCGTTCAGGTTTATTTCACTATATTTTATTAAGGCTTAAAAGTTCTAAGAAAATTTTATTATTTTATTTGCCGCTGATTTTTATAATAGGTGAATTAGTTGTGTGGTTTATAGGCTGAATTAGTTGTGTGGTTTATAGGTTGAATTAGTTGTGTGGTTTATAGATTGAATTAGTTGTGTGGTTTATAGGTTGAATTAGTTGTGTGGTTTATAGGTTGAATTAGTTGTGTGGTTTATAGGTTGAATTAGTTGTGTGGTTTATAGGTTAAATTAGTTGTGTGGTTTATAGGTTAAGTTAGTTGTGTGTTTGATAAGTTAGATTTCTCTTGTGATAAGTTAAATTAATTCTGGTATTAGTAAAAAAAATTATTTGTTTGATGTTAAATTAGTCATCGTTTAATTAGTTATATACTGTTTGGGGATTATTTTAATATCATGATATATAACAGGAATTTGTGTTATACGTTAAAATAAAATAAACACAAATGGCGGAGTTTATTTTTTGATTAGTTGGGTAAATTTTGTTTTTGTTTTTTGAGAAATGGGGAGAAAATTAGTTGGAATTATTTAAGCCTTATGCCTAAAAATATATATATATGTATATGTGAAACCTATTTTATACAGCGATGTTAAGTGAGTGAGTGAGTGAGTGAGTGAGTGAGTGAGTGAGTTAGTCAGGAGATAAAACAATTACCACTAACGGGTTAAAGGTATTATTAAACGCCACATGCAGTAAACATCTTGGACAACTCGCTAACCAACCAACTTCGCCGAGGTTAATCGCCAATCCTCCCCCCACTCCTTGTAAATCCGGTGTGTGATCCTTGATGATAATTCCGTGAAACTGTTGAATTACTCCGTATGCCACCACAATCACCGCCAGCCAGGACCAGGTGCAGTGAGGCGAGGTGTTAACACTTACGGGACCGCGGCGCAAGTTAAGGTGAAAATGCAGTGAGGGTGGGCACTAGCCTGGGGTACCCCATGTAGGCTCAGCGACTAGCCTGGGCCGTGAGGTTGTGCCCGCCCCGCAACGCGCAACGAGTCTGCGCGAAGCAAGGCCAGCCCACTACTCTCGCCAAAGGTTAGTTTGGTATCTGACGTGGCGCGGGGAGGGTGTACGCGTCGCTCGCTCTACTCAGTGTAACCATGCAGTGATATAACGAAGTGTCACCCACCGAGGAGTGTATTAAATGCCCGGAACATGGGTCCCTACGGAGATTATAGTGTAATCGTCATGGGCAATCGCAGCCGACTCAAAATGTGAGGCTCTGTAACTTGCCCACCCCCGGGTCTATCTCGAGTAGCCGAAAGCAATATTCGGCGAACACGGACGGAAGGTTCCAAGCCTGTCCCTTTGTTAATTAATTTATTCACCTTATTTACGTGTTTATAAGCTTAAGATAAGCCGCGTGAGCCCCTCTGTGGGAGTCACAACTTGACACAGTAGTTTACAATGAGTGCCAAAGTGTATAGTTACTTGACGGTGTTGGTGGTGGTGTGTGTAGAGGTAATGTGCCTGTGCTCGTCCGCCAACTGTACCAAGATGCATTATATCCACTGGAATACTTCAAATCCAATGTAAGTACCTGTTGTAATCACCTTCCTTAAGTGGTAATACAGATGTAAGTAAGATTGAAAACTTGTGTCATTAGTAGGCGAGAAAAGTTTGTGTTGTGGCGGAGGGAAGTGTTGGTGTGTTGTGCGAGAGGTGTAAAGTTTATTCAACATTCTGGGTTTCAAGTTTAATAAGATATGGAAAGCTGGACGTGTTATGTGTAGTAATAACTGTGGGTGAGAGGTCGGTAGTATGGAGGTATTGTGGGAATGAAGAAGAGTGTAGAGAACTTTGATTCAACTGCGCGCGTCACAACTTTAAAAACTTTCTACGCCGGCGTGGTGTGTGCCCAGCATAACAGATGATAAAGTACTCTATTAAACGCTAAACTTCCTCGATACTGCAAAGAAAAAAATCTCAGTGTATTTGTTTTCTTAGATTTCGCTTAAAGTTTGTAGGTTTGTATATGATTGGGGTCAAGGATCTCGCTTTGTTGATAGGTAGGCAGGCTAGAGCGACTGCCCCCCGCCCCGCCAGGTGAAGTGAGTGTCTCAGTATGGGTGGCGCTGTAGGATGTGTGCGTGTTGTTCGGCCGTAGATTGTCAAACAGGTAATATTTTTGTAGATAAATCACCTGAATAACTTTATTGTTTGGGTGTCAGTGAGAGTCGTGTCCTTGTGGCCATGCGATGAAATTAATTGCGATTGTTTTATTTCTTGTTTGTTCGGATTTTTAACGGAGTCGTGCGTAAAAATTCCTCAACATTCTTATCAAACATTTATGTGATTCAGGCGTAACATGGCCTGTTTTATTTATTCCATTCGTTTATTTTTATTAAGTTTATTCTGACGTGTGAGGTAAAAAGTTCAGAAGTCGAACGGTGGTGGTGACGGGAGCGTCGACTCGTCTAAAAGATGTCGCACGGTGTTATTGTCGATTCAGTGGACACCCCGACACCCTGGTAGTGATGACCATTACGGCCTTGCACTTGTCTCGTACGCAAATTAAGTAGTTTGTATTCACCTGTGATCTAGTGTTGACCGTTCCTCGATGCTGTTATTGGTCGACAGTAGCCATAACATTGGGCGCTGTATGCATTCCTTTCGGGACGGGTTGGTCGGGGTCAGGCGGCGTGAGGTCGTAACGTTGTGAGGGTCGCTGGGTAGTTCGTTAATTTAGGGAACTATTCGTAGGATTTTCGTAATATATAGGGTTAGATTAGGTTCGGTAGCGGCGGCATGACCTACACACACACCTACATCGTCGTTAAAACCCTGAGCATGTAGGGGCAGCATAAAATGGTCCGTGCTGTGCCTGTGTAAATACCGGTATGGATGATTGTAAACAAATATTTCTATATTAACTGGATAACTCTCACAGGTATACTTGCGGTAAGAGGTGTGCAGATTTAAAGTGATGGACGAGGTTATGATGAGAAAAGTTTGTTTTGGCGAAGCGGGACTGGTGCGTTAGGAGAGCCCATTGGAAGCCCAAGTCTGTTCATTTTCCTTTGTCTTGGTGTTGGGAAAAGTTATTGTCTGTGTGCACGGGGGTAAGTTTTGGACACGCACGCTGTTGCTCATTTGCTGTTTATCATGACCACCCCTTTGCGTGTGGGGGCCTGCCAACGTGATACATACTGCTAGGTAACATGGACGTCTGTATGTGTGTGTGTGTGTTGTGCTCTGTCAACTTCCTGTGATGGCGACCCGTGATGGTGTGAGGAGGGAGGCTGGTGAAGTGTCAAAACATGAAGGTGTCAGTAATGCAGTTTGTTAATATCGAGGTTACGTTTAAGTTAGGTTAGGTTAGGGTGTGGAAGTGATCGATTTGGTTATGTTTATTAGATCCAGTTATCTGTGTACTTACTGGTTATATATAGGAATGATGTCTGATAGTGGATAGCTTAATATTTTTGACTGGTGATGAGTTTATTCTTATCATAATTCCCAATATTTCTCTGGCATAAAGACCAATACACTTCAGACATATCAATATTTTAAAGACCTTCCTTCATATAACCCCGAAAATACGTTTAAAAATCCCCCCTTCCCCCCCCTCCCTCTCCCTTCCCCCCTAACAACATAATTCAGGAAGTATTAGTTAGACTCATATGTTGATCTTGTATATTTATGGTCGGTCGTAAAGTATTGGTACCGGAGGCAGGTCATATGTTGAAATCTTATATTTGTGATAATTCCTGAAATATGAGTGTGGCCTGAGGACTGGTCGGAGTATTTCCTATCAGTGAGGCTTTATGTGTCTGTCTGTCTGTCTGTCTGTCTGTCTAGTAAATATACAGATCACATAAAGATTAACCTCTCTTGTTTATTTTACCTGATGATCATTAACCACCCTAATCTAACCCCTTAGGTAGCTTTAGTGTTATTTAATTATCATATAAAATAACCTTGGCTGGTCGAATCATCACGTGATACCTTTACACACTAGGTAGTTACACATGTAGCCACTATCACCACTTGGTAGACCACTTTGAAATTATTATCCCCATTTTCATCAACACCACTGACGTTACTTATGGCCAGATTGTAACCAGGCATTAGTCACAATACCTTAGGGGTTATTAACTTTAAATTGACCAAGTTTGATTGACGTTGGTTCATTAGATACGGACACTATCGCTCGGGTTGGCTATATCAGGGGGTCGCTAGTGTACCGGTGTGCTGTGTAATAAGTATAATTTACAGTTGAATTAAATATGCTGGTTTGATTTTGTCTGAGTTATTCAGTCTGAGAGAGAGAGAGAGAGGGAGACAGAGAGAGACGGAGAGAATGAGAGACAGAGAGAGAGAGGGGAGTGGGTATAAATCAGGGAGGATTTTACATATACTGTATCGCTTGAGAGGGAGGGTAATGTAATGTATTTTGGATCACGTGAAGATTAGCCCCCCCCCCCTCAACCTCTAGCATATATCACCTGATGATTAAATGCTACCTGGGGAGGGGTTGGTTAGGTTATTTAATCAGGTGAATGAAGCTGGGGTGCTTAATCTTCACGTGGTGCGATATTTCTTGTTGTTGGGGTAATAATGTCGAATATTTTCTTTCCGTTATGGTGCAAAATATTCCCCAGTTGTGTGGTGCAAAATATTCCCCGTTTAGTGCAAAATATTCCTTACTTTATGGTGCAAAATATTCCGCAGTTCTGTTGGGATGAAGAATATTCCTCTTTTTGTCAAGGTGCAAAATATTCCCCCTTACCTTCCTCGGAATGACAAACATCACAGTAAACACACGGGACCAGTGTTTATAGGCAGCATCTGAGGTATTATTCACTAGGGTATCATGTGGCTTTACCTTAGTCCGAGTCAGCTGTGTGTGTGTCGGGCGAGTCGTGTGCTGTGGCGATTAAGTAAGTACCCGTGTGTGGTGAGGAAGGACGGTCCGTTTAACAGTGTGCCGAATATGAATTATTAACGTGTGATTTGACGTTGGAGGGGAATATATACCGTGTGTCTTAAGCGGTGTTATTCGAATCAAGGTCGTTTGTACGTGGTGTTTTGTGTGTGTCCCGTGGCTCACTGGTTAGCACGCTCGCCGCGCAAGTCAGTTGTCTCGAGGTCGATCCCCGGGCAGGGTGAAACTATGGGCAAGTTTCTTTACGTCATTTGCCTCTGTCTACCCAGCCGTAATTAGGAACCTCGATGTTAATCGATTTGCGGATCGTGTTCCGGGGTAATGGTTAGCCAATGCAGTTGGCGAGTTGTCCGGTCTTCTCGGACTATTCCTTGACACTGGGTCATGCAACTCGTTAACTCAGGGTGTGGTTGTTGTGTTGGCGACAGCTTCTACACCTTAAACAAATTCATTCCTAGGTGGCCCCTGGGCCGGCCATCCTCGAACACTTTAATTAGAACCGCTATACTATTACTATTCATGTAACAGCATAGGAGAGCGATTTTGCACGTTATTGGAACCCTCAATAAAATATGAAACCTTTGAGAGATTATCTGAGTTACTGGAACCCTCGATAAATATATTTGAAACCCGGGGCTTCAGTAAGAATTCCAAACGTAGACAATAAATGAAATTACGTAATAAAACAAGAGAACAGAAGTGAGATGTAAAAGTTGTAAGTACATTTAGTTGGTCATTTTTGTTTCTTAAATCACCGTGTCGAGTTTTTTTTTCAGTCCACGTAAGAACGAATAATTCCATTTTATATCATAATTAAACTCCAATGAATTAAATAATACTGAAAAATAATAAGTCTCGTTCTCCATCCTGCTGATCATCGCGGTGACCATGATGGGTTATTTTTGCCCTCATAATAAGTCTTTTTCTTCATTATATATAAGACCATCTGGCGAGCATAATAGGTAAGTGTTGGGGTGAAGAAAATGAATCAGGTATATATACATTTCTGATTTATATATACACATGTGAAGGAATGTTTATATGGTACCTGGTGTATCCATTTTTATCCAGGATGATCTAGACTCCAGGTAAAACACAACAGGTATAATCTAATTAGGGAAATGTGATGTACAGTATTTTTATTTACATACTGAGACGCTGCTTACGGTAGTGTGGATATAATTAACCTGATCACCTGATAATTAGCCACCCCTGCTTATTGCACCTGTTGGGGGTGGGTTAGGGGGGCTAATCTTCAGGTGAAATAAGCGGTGGAGGCTAATATTCAGGTGAAATAAGCAGGGTCGAATTTTCACGTTAGGTTAGCTCTGGGTTGGTTGATCTTGAGGTAAAATAAGCAGGGGGCTAATCCTTAGGTGAAATAAGCTGTGGGGTCTAATCTTTGGGTAAAATAAGCTGTGGGGTCTAATCTTTGGGTAAAATAAGCTGTGGGGTCTAATCTTCAGATGATTAGATGTATTTTATTAACCGTTTATCAGTGTTTGTTTCTACTCATGGTCAATACCCCTGGACGAAGGCTATTGTCAGGATAAAACAAGTAACTTTATTAACTAGATTCACAAAATATCCTACGCTTTGTTTTTCTATTTAGTGTTGAGCAAACCTAGAGTCTCGGCGTGATTTGGTGGCCATTTTGGATGTCGAATACTCCCGGTAAAAAAAATGACCATGCGATTTTACATTCTGGATTCACAAAGTACCTGAAGTTATTTTTTTTTCTTGTATCTGGTATCCAGTAAACGTCTCTGGTTATGATATAGTCTCTGTGTAGTATTGCCGCCATTTTAGAATTTATTTAGTCATTAGTTAGCGAGTTACGTGGGTCTTATAAATTCAGGTTTTAAATATACGAATCTTTGAGGAAATTTTTTTGTCGAAGCTTAAGTGAATCGGTCAGTCATATTTCTAGACACAAAGATGAACTAACTTACGTACGGACCTCTGAGAATCCCCCCTCCCCTCCCCCCTACCTTCCCTCTCCCCCCTCCTACTACCTAGCGATAGAGACTAGGTTATGGTTAGCGATAGAGGCTAGGTTATGGTTAGCAATAGAAGGTAGGTTATGGTTAGCGATAGAGGCTAGGTTATGGTTAGCGATAGAAGGTAGGTTATGGTTAGCGATAGAGACTAGGTTATGGTTAGCGATAGAGGCTAGGTTATGGTTAGCAATAGAAGGTAGGTTATGGTTAGCGATAGAGATTAAGTTATGGTTAGCGATAGAGGCTAGGTTAAGGTTAGCGATAGAGGCTAGGTTAAGGTTAGCGATAGAGGCTAGGTTAGCGATAGAGGCTAGGTTAAGGTTAGCTATAGAGACTAGGTTAAGGTTAGCGATAGAGGCTAGGTTAAGGTTAGCTATAGAGACTAGGTTATGGTTAGCGATAGAGGCTAGGTTATGGTTAGCGATAGAGGCTAGGTTATGGTTAGCGATAGAGACTAGGTTATGGTTAACAATAGAGGCTAGGTTATGGTTAGCGATAGAGGCTAGGTTAAGGTTAGCGATAGAGGCTAGGTTAAGGTTAGCTATAGAGACTAGGTTATGGTTAGCGATAGAGGCTAGGTTATGGTTAGCGATAGAGGCTAGGTTATGGTTAGCGATAGAGGCTAGGTTATGGTAAGCGATAGAGGCTAGGTCAAGGTTAGCAATATGGACTAGGTTAAGAAGGTTAGCAATAGAGGCTAGGTTAAGATCACCTGAATATCCACTTTAATAAAATAGGGTGTAAATTGTATCATATATTTCAAGGTAAAAAAAAAGGGTAAATCTTTATTAAAATTGGGTGTGGTGGTCCCAGATTCTCGACTATGAGGTTAAATCTTTATTAAATTGGACTAAATTGATCGTATAATTGTTAGTAAAGCTGTGAGGGTCTGTTAGTCTGGTAGTTAAGTAATAAAGAGAGGAGGGAATTTTATAGAGTACTCCATGTTATAAAATTGGTAATAAAGACAAGAGTAAAATTAAGTAGGATTTGAGGGAGAATTTATTTTAATGTAGTTGTAATAGATGAATAATAATGCCTTTAAAAATAAAAAAAATAGTATAGAACTTTTTTAAAATTATATTGATCTTACGGTAAAAATTAACATATAATAAGTCATACGTTTAACTGAGGATCAAATTTTATATATATTTTATTGATCTTACGTTTAAAAGTAAAAATAAAATGGAGGTTAATTCATATATATATATAATAAAATAGAAGCCGTTATTAATATGGCTGAGTGGTGTTGTATCTTATTGAGGGAGTAAAAATACCAACTTTATTATTGTATTTAAGTATAAAGTATTGTTATAAGAATAGGTAACAATGGGGTGTTTTATTAGTATTGATGGATGTAGTTATTGTTGAAATGGATTGTATTGGTTGGGTGTATTTTGATGTGTGGGGTAGAGTAGAGATTAATACAATGGTTACTGGAGGGATTTGGGGCATACTGAAAGGGTTAGGTTATGCTGAAAGGGTTAGGTTATACTGAAGGGGTTAGGTTATACTGAAAGGGTTAGGTTATACTGAAAGGGTTAGGTTATACTGAAGGGGTTAAAGTCATATTGAAAGGGTTAAGGTCATGTTAAAAGGGTTAAGTCGTCGTAGTAAAGAGGTTAAAAACACAATGATGGTATGCCGGGAGAAGCTAGGTGGACCTCGTTTAGCGCTACACGTGGTACTGGTGAGGAGGAAACAATCTCTCCCCCCCAACAACCTTGAACACACACACACACACACACACACACACGCTTGTCTTCTACGCCAGACCCGGGCGAAAGTTAAACCAAGAGGCGACCTATTCTCCGCCAGATGCTGCTGTTGCCCTCTATTGAGTTTAATGCCATTGTTTTGGTTGCGTCATCCAGGTGTGATAATCAAGCAGGTGAGATGTGCGTTCTTGTCTCACTACCTTGTTGGTTTGTATGTGGGGGGGGGGGAGAGTTCGCGCGCGTGTGTGTGTGTAAGAGAGAGAGAGAGAGATTACTTTGCACTAGAGTCTCTCAATACAGTTCAGTGTCTCGACTTTTGAAGGTTCAATATCGGGTCCGGTGGTTTAAATATTTCAACTTAAAAGGTTCAGTATCTCGGGACCAAAGATTCAATATCTCGGGTTCATGGGTTCGGAAACGATAAAGCGTCTCCATTAGTCGTCCATAAACATTACTTATACATATGACACGACCCACTTCGATTCCGGGAATAAAGGCGGAAAATGGTCATAATAATCTCTCTCTCTCTCTCTCTCTCTCTCTCTCTCTCTCTCTAGGGTGAATGTATGCGTCCTTTCGAGGGAGGGAGGAAAGAGAGGGGTGGGAGGAGAAAGGGAATAGTAATAGGGGAGAGACAAAGCTGGAAAGGAAGGAAGGGAGAAGGGGTAAAAGGGTGGAAGGAAGGGGTTTAGGAGGGAAGGGGATAGGAAGAAACGTAGGGGGGGGAGGAGTAGAGGGCTGAAAAGGAAGGAGTTTAGGAGGAGGAGGAAGAAGGAAGGTAGGAGGAGAGAGGGGGGGGATACAAAGGATGGGAAAGAAGGTAGGTGAAGGAAGGAAGGAAGGAGGAGAATTCGATCGGCCAAGAGGAATCCAGTGTTAGTGTAAGCAAGGACATGGTATTTTTATGCATCGTTCATTGTTGTGTTTGAGCTCTTGGTACTTCATACATTCCGTCACTGCCAGGCTGAAAGATGTAGGCTACTATCAATACATTTTCATTCTCAGATGGAAGAAAACGAAGGAGTGGCTACGTATGTTTGGCGGGGGGGTTGTGTGTAGGGGGAGGGTTGTGTACCAGTTATATTATGTGTGTGGGGGGGGTTATGTGTGGCAGGTATGTAGGTTTTTGGTAGGTGTGGTGGGCGGGGGTGGGGGGGGGGTATGTATGCTCGGAAAGTGTCTGCTTGTTTGCTTTGGGCTGGACCGTGTTTGATTTGTCCCCTCGTGTCTTGTGTGTTTGTGCTTCCAGGCAGCCACCTAGGAGGGTCCGTAGCTGTTTGTGTGTCGCGTGTGTGTGTCAGGAGGGAGGGAGTGAGGGAGGATCTGGTCCATCTGCTTTTTTCAGGGGGAGGGAGAATACGGGAGGAACACCCTTGTTTGTAGGTGTTTATTTGATAGCCTGAGGGAGGGAGGGAGCAGTGTTCACATATTCTATTTTTACCCCCGAGTTCCTTTTATTATTTAATGAAAAAAAATACAGCGGAAAAGTCATCTGGTGGCGAGGAAACTGTATTTAACTTGAGGTCACCTGAGCATTAGCCCCTACCCCCAGGTGGAGTTAGGGTGTTTAATCATCAGGTGAAATAAGTTAGGTGGTTAATCATTAGGTGATCCAATGACTGTGATCTTCATCTCAGGTGTGTGTAGGAGCTCCGGACTAAGGTGGTTCTCGGTCGTGTTCTCTCTCTTCTTAGCAGTATTAATGGTTTCATTTTTCTGTTATCAATTTTGTGGATGTGTGTACTCTGGCCGAGGCCCTCTTGAGTTAATTGTGCCCCCCGCTAGGCTCCAGGACGGCCGCCGTCCGATTTCCAATGGAGTTTTCATCTTATAATATCATTGAGCTATTTTTGGAGAATGTTGTAACCATCATAAACAAGGTCCGGCAAGTCGATCGTTCAGCCAGCCTTCCCCCCCTCCCCCCTCCCTCCCCCGATGGTGCTGTTACCCAGAATTCCTTTAGAAAACTTAGGGGTCGTGGGTACGGCCCGGACAACCTCTCAACCCCGGCAAAAACCAGCCCAGTTCTCTCCTATCTGAAGGTAGTATTTCCCTCCCGCGGTATCTCTTCCCTCTTGACCTTTTGTTCCTACTGACCTGACATGTTTTAAATCGTGTGTTTATCGACCCTCAGATGTCCCGGGCTGACCTGAGGTGACCCGAGTCTCTCTCTGGAATAGCCCCGCGCGTATCTCTGCCCCGTCTCCCACCACCTTCACCTCTTTTTAGCCGAGAAACTACAACTTTTCCTCAACATTTGGCGGACCATTCGAGGCCGTGGAGTGGGTTAGTAACAGATATCCAGACTCGTATCTAATGCACGGTTACTTGAGGGTGCCATCTGTGTGTGTGTTTCACCGTGTGTGTGGGTGTGGGGGGAGGGTAATCAGGGGTGTTACTAAACTGTAAGTCAAAGTATACAGCTCTTCCTCCTCCTTATACACACATTCAGTATATAACTTCTGCACTGTGTTACTGAACGTGTGTTAAACTGTGGCTGGGTTGTGTTGTACTGGGTGTTGTGGCGGTGTTACGGCGGTGTTACTCGCTGTGTTTTGTACCGTTGTTGTTGTGAGTTGTGATATTTATTGGATCACCTGATGTTTAGTCCCCACAGCTTATTTCACCTGGAGACTCGCCATCCACAGCTTATTTCGCCTGAATATTCATCCCTCCAAAGATTCTGAAACCGATACGAATATTTTCAAGTGTCGGAAGTTGTGTGTGTGTGTAGGTCATGTTGGGTGAACTTATATACCCCAGCTGGCCGAGTGGTAGTGTGGATAGGTAGTTGGTTCGTCCCCCCGAGGCACCCGCAGTCGACCCAGGTGTGAATGGGTACCTAATTGTATAGTTTAGGTAAGTGAAGGTGGAAAAATGCAGTGCCGGCCATGTTGCCTCCTTTTACACACACACACGCACGCACACGCACGCACGCACACAAACACACACACTTTACGTAGAAGATAAAAGACAAGCAAATCGTGTCCTCCAGGCGGCCAATCACAACTCTTCTCCCCCCACCCTCTCTGGTAGCCCATCTCCGTAGTTTAGATTACCTTAAGGGCTTGACCTGGCCCATTTGACCTGAGTTTGACCCCCCGGTAGGTCAGGTCACGGGGATGGTGGGTGAAATCGCTGCTTGTGTTGAGGTATTTGTCGGGTGTGCCTTAGCCATTGTGAAGACCGCTGGTGTAGAATGTACTGTGTGAACGACTGTCTCTCTGCCATAATGTGAAGGTTGAAACACACTTTATCATTCCCACTGTGGTACGAGTGTGTTTATAGTCCTAATATGGCGGTAAATTGATCTTGTGACTCGAGTATAGTTTAATACTCTTTTAGTCTGTATTATAATAAGTGGTTCTTACGTTTGTCTCAATGGCGGAAGAATAACGTCGTAACTAAAATACATTAGAATTTATATACAAACGTCTTTATTTTATATATATTCTGTATATAATTAAATTTTGTCTTTACTGAATCGAGTGAAAATGTCGGAAAATTTCGCTTGTGACTCTTGTGTATAATTAGCATTTATAACATTATTACAGGTGCTGTTGTTGATGTTTTTGTTAAATTTACTTCCATAGGAGTTACTATAGCGGGAAAATATCTGGGATTTAGATATACAGGTATGAGAAAATAATGTTGAGACTTACAATGAAAAACCTCCATATAGCGGACTTATCTCTCCATATAGCGGACTTATCTCTCCATATAGCGGACTTACCTCTCCATATAGCGGACTTACCTCTCCATATAGCGGACTTACCTCTCCATATAGCGGACTTACCTCTCCATATAGCGGACTTATCTCTCCATATAACGGACTTATCTCTCCATATAGCGGACTTACCTCTCCATATAGCGGACTTATCTCTCCATATAGCGGACTTACCTCTCCATATAGCGGACTTACCTCTCCATATAGCGGACTTTTATCTCCATATAACGAACTTTTCTCTATATAATCCGTTAGATGGGGGTTTCACATCCAACGGACCCTTGATATAACGAACTTACCTCTCTATACAGTCCGTAAAAGAGAGCTTTCACTGTATACCGGTACACATGAGGTGAAATAAAATGTATCGACTGTAACATAAACCTGACATAACCTCCCCATTACCGTGTGGATGTTATTAACGCTCTTAAGTTAAACTACTGTAGAAAGCTTTACCACTCCTTGTTAAATGTTAATGTTAATTCCCCCTTCTGCTTGGTGTACCAGCTTGAATGGGTTATTGACCGAAGACATGATTACGGGTTGTATTGTGGTGGAGGGGGTATTGACTCAGGGTTATGTAACAAAGGATACAAGTATTTGATGCATAAAAAAAGAGAATAACGTAGTGTATAGTATTGTGTGGTTGTACCCAGTGTGTGTGCTGATGATGGATTGGTTAGGTTAGGTTTTATTTTCCGGTGGATATTAAGGTCTCTACAGCAGGGTTTGTTGTCATGGATCACCTGAAGATTAACCACCCTAACGTTACCTGGGAGTTAGATTAGATTAGGTTGACGTTATAGTGGTTCGATTAGGTTAAGTTAGAGTGATTAATCTTCAGGTGACTCTAATTTTTTTATTACCAAATTTGTGTCTTCAAGAGCTCTAATTTACCTGTGGGGACGACCTTGGCCTTATCCACCTACGTTACTGTTTCACCTGGCCACATACCTACCTTGCTTTCCCCATGTCTTCTTGTCCCTACCTTCCTACCTACCCATCTACTTAAGCCTACTTTCCCTCTTCCCTTACCTGGCCACTTGGAGGAAGGTCGTTAAGGACCCCCCCTGACGGCTCTTTCCCACCCCCTACCCACCCCCTCCCCTCCCGCCCCTTGTAGAACCTCACCCTTCACCCCGCCCACCACCCACTCTTCCTTGCAGTCCTCCACATCTATAGTGAAATGGTGGGTGTCTGGAGAGGCTGATGGTGTTGGTTGGGGTGGTATGTGGGCGTGGGCGGCGGATGAGGGATATGGGCGTACTAGGTGGAGGAGTATTGTTATGGTAGAGGTCGAACTGGTACCATATTGCCCTCCCCCTCTCCCTCACCTCCTCAAAGGTGCATTAATCACTCGCTATCAACACCTTCCTTTGCCCTCCCCTTCCTCCCCCACTTCCCTCCCTACCCCCCCACCCCCCCCCACTCTCTCCTACCTCCCCCTTCGTTTCTTTGTCGCGCGGGAACTACATCATCGTCCCCTACACTCTACAATAGTCTCAGTTCACCTACACACCTAACCTAGTGTGTGTATGTCTGTACTTGTATACACACACACACACACACACACACACACACACACACACAAAACAACGCGCACACACCCACATTCATATATGCATAGGCACACTCACCTACACATAATACTGTAGAATATTATTAATGACCATTCTCTCTCTCTCTCTCCTCCACGGGTGCCACTCCACTGCCTGTGCCTTGATGGTGTGCCTGGGACTTGGACTAGCATTAGTGAGCCAGAGGAGTGCCTCACAAAGTGCCTCATCTTCACGTGGCTCCCGGCGTCATGTTCCCTGTATCCAGAGTCGGTCGATGGTGAAGGAGGTGATTGGGGTGGGAGGAGGGGGTTGGTGATTGGAAGTGAGGGTGAGGGGTGAAAATGGGTGATTGGAAGCGGGGGGGGGGGTGGAAGAAAGTGATTGGAAGCAGAGTGAAGAGGGGGAGGGAGGAGGAGAGCCCAGCAGCAGTAGTTGTTAATAAGTAGGACGCGTGGGGGTAAAGTGAAGTTTAATGGCGTTATCGAATGGAGGGGGATGAGAGGATGGTGGAGTGGGGAGGGGAGTGGGGGGTGAGAGGGCCATACAAAGTCAACAGTGGGCGGTGGGTGGATGATGGGCTGGGAAGGGTGGATGGTTCTGGCCGCTTCTTTAAACTTTTGCCACACACACACACACACACACACCCAGCCGCCGCCAGCACCGTAAAGATAACAGGGACCTCTCCTGACGACACACACACAGTCCTGACGGGGAATAGTTCACATTTCTTTCATTTCTGTCGGTCGATGGTGCGATTTCTTTCTTTCTTAACCAATTTATTTCATTTGTGACTTGGTGATTTCATTCATTTTTAACTCGTGATGGTGATTTTTTTCATTACCGATAGTGATTTCTTTCATTTCTGACGCCTGATGGTGATTTCTTTCATTTTTGACGTCGTGATTTCTTTATTTTTTACGTAGTGATTTCATTCATTTTTAACGCTAGATGGCGATTTTTTTCATTACCGATAGTGATTTTTTTCATTTCTGACGCCTGATGGTGATTTCTTTCATTTTTGACGTAGTGATTTCTTTCATTCATAACGCTTAGCTTACAGGAAAAAAACAACTACATCTTTCCCTTTAAAATTAAGAACGACGAGAGTTCAGCGTTTTTTCCCCTCAAGATTCCAGAAACGTTCCTGATTTTTGGACGGAAGATATGTTAACCCATAGGACCAATTCCAGGTGTAGCGTAGGGTAATTAACAGACTCCTTCACCTGCTGGGGCCGTGTTTACTTAGTGTCAACAACTATGGCAACCATTTTTAATTCAGATTCCAGATTTAACAGAACTTTGTGGAGATAAAATTTTAATAAGAAATATCCCCAGGAGCTTCCCTCACTCTTCCCTCCCTCAGGTGTGTTCCAGGTATGGTGATGGGGGTAGTAGTGGTGGTGGCTATGGGGGAGGGCTGGAGGTCACGTAAAGAAGTGGTGGTAGTAGTAGTAGAGGTGGTGCTCGTAGTAGTCGTAGTAGTAGATCGTCTCCCTTCTCCTGGTCCCCCTTCAGTAGCGGCAACAGCCCTCACTAGCCCACTCTGACCACAATCACACAGGGGAAAAAATCTTGCCCAAAAATCTTTCAAAAGCTCTCGACGGGGCAAACACGTTGGAGTGGGTAGTGGTGGATTGGGGGGGGGGTAGTGGTAGGTGGGGTTGGTGTGGTAGGGGTGGTAGTGACGGTCCGCACACTCCCCTCACGTGTATTATTTTACCTGGCGTAATGATCAGGTAATTTTGTTGAGTATTTTTACTAGTGGTCCACCTCAACGCTGTTTCTCGTGGGAGTTTTACCATTAGTTTGAAGAGATGCTGGGAACACTGTGGTGAGGGAGGGAGGGAGGGACAATGGAAGAGGAGAGACAGTGGAAGGAGGAGGTGGGAGAAGGAGGAGGGTGAGGAGGAGGGAGACAATGGAGGGTACAGTGGCAGAGGGAGGAGACGAGTTTAGGGAAGGAATAGTGGAGGAGGAGAGGGAAGGAAGGGTAAAGAGAGGAAGGGAGAGAGAGACAGTGGTAAGAGAGAGAGGTAGGTCATATTGCTTCCTACACTTGACTTATCCAATGTTTATTTTCTTAACCTTTTTTCATCACATATTTGGTCTCTTGTTATTTAGTCGCCTCTTATCACACTTGACCGGATGTAGAGCTGGGGTATAGTTGTGATATAGCCTCTGTCTCTGTCTATCTGTCTATGTCTGTCTGTCTGTCTGTCTGTCTGTTCGTGTCAGTTCATGGTGGATGTATGTCAGTGTTGGTAGTATGGTGTATTGTTAATTCAACGTAACAGTATTAACAACCTTACATCCACACAACCATACATCCATACAACCACACATCCACACAACCATACAACCACACATCCATACAACCACACATCCATACAACCACACATCCATACAACCACACATCCATACAACCACACATCCACACAACCTTACATCCACACAACCATACATCCACACAACCATACTCACTACTACAACTATTACTTTACCCAATAAATCCTTAACAACCAGTGATATATAATAAGCTGCGTATATCTTATTACGGCATAACCAAGGTGTAACAGGTGGATCCAAGGTGTAACCAAGGTGTAACATGTGGAACCAAGGTGTAACATGTGGAACCAAGGTGTAACATGTGGAACCAAGGTGTAACAGGTGGAACCAAGGTGTAACCAAGGTGTAACATGTGGAACCAAGGTGTAACATGTGGAACCAAGGTGTAACAGGTGTAACCAAGGTGTAATCAAGGTATAACCAACACCTGTGCTATACCATATATTGGGTGTTGGTCTTGGTAGTGATTGAGGTGCGTTAAGGTGTGCCCAACATAGGTAGTGGGGGGGGGGAGGAGGAGGAAGAAGAAGTGGTAGGTGTGGAGGAGGAGGTACAAGAGGTAGGTGTGGTGGTGTTGTAATTGTGGTGTTACAGGTGTGGAGGAGGAGGTGGAAGTGGTGGGTGTGGTGGTGTTGCAGGTGTGGAGGAGGAGGTACAAGTGGTAGGTGTGGTGGTGTTGTAATTGTGGTGTTACAGGTGTGGAGAAGGAGGTGGAGGGGGTAGGCAGGTGAGGGCCTCCAGCGTGCGTCACACTGTACCTTGGGTCACTGACTTGCGGGGTGCCTGCTTGCCTTCCTGTCTGCCACCACCCCATTGACTCCTCTCCTCCTCTCCCCCCATCTCCTTCCTCCTCTCTATACATCTTGCTCTCTCTATCCTTTATCTTCCTTCTCTTCACCTTCCTCTTCTCCCTCTTGTATCACCGTCTCTCATCTCCTTCCCTCATCATCTCTCCAATCTCCATACACTCTTCTCCACCACCCCCCCCCTCCATCTTTCTCTTCGTCCCCGCAGTGATGAGTCAACGTGACAGGTGCGGTAGGTGTGCCGTAACGAGGCTGTCAGATGGTTGGAGAGTAACAACCCTGTTATGGTTTTGCGGGCGTGTAGGGTGGAGGAGCCGCCCACGGCAGACGGTCCCAAGTGCGGTCATGGGTTGTATGTCTTTCTGTGACCGTGTGTGACCGTGTGTGGCTGTGTGTGTTTATGTGACTATGTATTTGGATGTCTGTGAAGGTCTGTGTGTGTCTGTGTCGACTCACCAGTTCTTGTCGTCATCTAGGTCCGGATTCCCAAACGTTTGTACATTAAATTTCCTCCCTAATTACAGCTGTGAGAAAGCTCTTCATTGGCTTAATTAAGGTGTGACACACGATTTTTCTTCTGGAGATGTGAGAACTTACCTGACTGGTTAACCCTTCAGTTGCCTCACAAACATGATTCTCTAAGGCGCCCAAGTTCAGGTGAATTGATTCAAAATAAAAGATAAATTTGAATGTATTTATCCTCCTTAAGCCAAGATGGATTCTCAAAAGATCGTATTGTAATTTTCATCCAAATAAAAAAAATCAGACGACTCATCTAATTGGCTCACTTAACCTATGACGTAAAAGATGAATTCTCAGAGTTTTCATATTTATTTTTCTCGTAAATGACTCGCTTAAGGTAAAAAATAGTGTGTGTTATGGTATCTTAAGGTGGTCTATTCCCTTGTTGTGAAGAGATAACTGAGGATGCATCTAATTGACTCAGAGGTTTATAAGTTAATCTGCTTAAGCGTAAACCTGGTGTTACTTTAAAGTCCGTTATTGGATTTATGCTTACGAGGTAAATTTAATTCGCGGATGTTTGGGTGGGAGGGGCCATGTGGAACCTGCTGCCCATTTCCCCGCTGTTGCCCATCACCACCCTATCTTCCATCACCACCGCCCATCACCACCCTGTCTCCCATCACCACCGCTCCATCTCACATCACTGCTCCACTAACCACCACACCGCATCTCCCATCACTACCGCACCGCACCCATCACCACCACCTGACATCAACCACCGCACCGGCATCATCTGCGGTTTATCGGCGGTTAGGTTTATGTTAAGAGGACTAATTAGTGCTCATAGTGACTGACTCTCTGGTGGACAGGTCGCCTCCACCTGTACACCGGAGCGGAATGTTGCCATCACCTCACCTGTTGTTACCATAAACACCAATTAACGGTAGGGGGGTTAATTAACGGGTCGGGGGGGGGGGGCGGCACTGTTGTAACGGTAGATGGTCATATCAACCCCTCCCCCCTACTTCAGCTTTTAATAGACCTGTAATCTAAGTTGATCTGACTCAATAGAGCCAATTAGGATTAAGGAACCAGTCTTGTTAAAGTTCTAATCTAACTTGAGGTAACTTAAGCTAATCTTGACTGTTAGGATTGGGTACCATTCCTCTTAGCCATGAGGATTGGGGTGCCTCATGTGGCTATTGATTGGGGGCCTGTTTGGAATGACACCCAATCGACTTGGAATCAAAACTTGAGGAGTATATCACGGGAGAGAATTAAAACACACACACACACACACACACACCCTGATCAACTGGGCAACGATGAATGTATTTTGACACTGGTTGATCAGAGAGAGAGAGGTCTGCCTTGGTCCCTGCCTCTCTCTCTCACACACACACACCCTCACTCTCTCACACGGCAGGTATTAAATGCGTGGCTGTGTGATGCTCTAGTCCGTTACCCTCTTGTCTCATGCAAATAATATATTGATGTCAAAAGCCTTATATGGCCCCCCTCACCACAGCGCTCACTGACCCGCCGCCACTTTGCACCACCACCGCCAGGGCTCGGGGTTTTTTTTTTTTGTTTAATGTCGCTCACTTGTTACGTTTTCTATATAAATTTTTTTGTTAAACCGATATTGTCTATTTTTTTTTTGTAATCGTGTAATCTTGTTTTTTTTTTAATTTGTGTTTTTGTTTTTATTGTTTTATTGTGTATTTGTTGTTTGTTATGGTTAGGCTCTGTTTTTTTGGTGTGTGTGTGTTTTTTAAGGGGTCTTGTTTTGGCTTCTTCCACTGTTTTTTTCTCTTTATAACAGTTTTATTTTTTTGTCTTTGTTCCAATTTATTTGTTATTTGTTGTCGCTGAGTCCTTCCGTGTTATATTAGGTCTATATTTTTCTTATTATTAATCTTTTTTTGTTGGTTCCAATTTGCTTGTTTTTTTATTTGTCATATTTAACTCGATTCAAATTTGTGTTTGTTTTCCTTGTTTTTCGTGGGTCCAATTTATTTAATTTGTGTTTTTGTTCGGTTCACATTCTAACAAGAGGAGGGGGGGGGGAGGAGGAAGAGGGTGGAGGTTGAACAGTAGGACAAGGTGATGGTGTTGGAGATGGTTGTTGGAGACGGTGTTGGAGATGGTGATGGTGGAGGAGGAAATGGAAGAGGTTGAAGAAGAGGGGGATGAGATGGAGGAGGGGGGAGGGGTGCGAGGTTGTGGTGTGGGAGCATCTTGCCCGCGGCCGGGGTTTACCTGGCGTTTACCTGTTGTTAGTTCTCAGGTGTTGCGGTACAGTATGGTAATGTGCGGTGTGGCGCCTCAACTACTGTACTCCCTCCCCTCACTCCTCTCTCTCTCTCCCGGACTCCCCCTCCCTCCTATCACTTCCGTTCCTTCACTCCTCTCCTTCCATTTTCCCCTCCCATACCCGCTCTCCTCCCTTCCTTCTCTCTCCCTCTCCCCTCTTCCTTCTCTCCTTCTCCTTCATTCCCTCCTCCTGTCACCCTCCTCCTCATGCCTTTTCCCTCTGCTCTTCATCCCTCCTCCTCCTTCCTCCCCAATATATAAAACAGAATAACATTGAAAATAAATTGAATTATTTTTGAAACTGAAAAAAGTGTAGGTACAAATAAGCTGATATTATGAGCAAATTGGATTTAAGCACCTTAAAATAACATTATATAAAAGTGGTAATGAATGAAGATAAAATAAATAGTATATATTTTTTTAGGGGGTGATGGAAATATAGAGAGGGTGTAAAAATATGTGAGTTAATGGCGGCAAGAATACCTGGTGTTATAAGTTTTTTGGAGTTGCAGAATTATACCTTATATATCTGGAGGGCTATTGTTAGTATTTGTTATTGTTCTCCTATTTATTTCTTGTTCTTCTTCTTGTGGTTTTTATTTCTTCTTTTATGTAGTTTTTGTTGTTCTTGTTCTTATTTCTTTTTGTTGAGAGGCTGGGAGTGAGGTGGCAGTAGTTATGATCCCACACCCCTGACAGTCAGCCTCCATGACACCAAATTACAGGTGTATTAATGTGGGGGGTGGGGAGTAGTTGGAGAGTGTTTGCAGGTATGTTATCTCAATCTCTACAGGTGTGAGGCGAGGTGGTAAATTATGGGATAGCGTGATATTTAGACGGACATAAGTGATCTGAGTTGATACACAGAAATAATATTGATTTTTTTAGATGTTAATTTTAATTTTTCTCGTTAAAAAACAAAATCCGGGCAGGTAATTTTGTTTCCATTTTTTTTAGGTTGAGTAAATATTTCACATAATCTGTACAGCTTGTCTACTGCTTTTTTATTTATTATCATTTATCATTTCTCCTCTTCTTCCTCCTCCCCCCTTTCTTCCTCCTCCTCTCCCCTTTCCTCCTCCTTCCCTCTTCCTTCCTTCTCCCCTCCCTTTCCTCCTCCTTATCCTTATCCTCATCCTTCCTCCTCCCCTGTCCCTTATCCCTCTCCTTCTCCCCCCCTTCCCGTGGGTTGAAAATCAGCGGGGGATGACAAAAGCCATGTTAGCAGATGACTCGTTCCATCACTCGCAAGATCAGCAGTTCGAACCCCGTGGATGGTCGTTGTTACAGTTTTTTATCATTTTTCCCCCTTTCTTCTTTATTCCTTGCCTCTCCATGTTCTTCTTTCTTCCTTTATCTGTAATTATATTTTCTTGTTATTCAGTTTCTTCTTAATTTTCTTAGTCGTTCATTTTCGTTCTAATTCCTTGTTTTTGTTTTCCTTCTTAAATTTCTTCTTTTATTGTATTTTCTTCCCTTTCTCTTTTATTCTTCCTGTTATCGTTTTTCTTATCATTCTTCTTTTTTGTCTCTTCCTCTTCTTTCTTCGTTCCTTTCCCTTGTCTTCCTCTTTTATTATTTCCTCGTTTGTTTGTCTCTGTTTTCTTTCCTTCCTTCCCTTTCTTCTCTATCTCCCCCACCCTCTCCCGACAGACCACACGTATGGTCCGTCGGGAGGGGAATATGGTCCGTCGGGAGGGGAATATGGTCCGTCGGGAGGGGAATATGATCTGTCGGGAGGAGATATAGTCTGTCGGGAGGTTTAATTGCGGTTTAGTTTTGCTCATGGCACCGTTTTATGTTGGTGGGTTTAACCTGACACGTTCCCCCTGATCCAGCCTCAACACTTAATGGAGAGAGTGAGGAACTTGTACTTCGCTGCACGGTGCCTGGGAGGGTGAGTGGGGTGGAGGGTGGTAAGGTGAGTGGGGTGGAGGAAATGGAGGGAATATTGTGAATGGAAGGGGAGGAGGGAATAAACACAGCTTAACAAACAACAAACACAGGTCAACAAAAATCAGCTAAAAGCACAGCTAAAAAACACAGCTCAACAAACCTCAATAAACACAGCTTAACAAACACACAAAAACCCAGCTAAAAACACAGCTTAACAAACACACAAAAAACAGCTAAAAACACAGCTTAACAAACACACAAAAACCCAGCTAAAAACACAGCTTACCAAACACACAAAAACCAGCTAAAAACTCAGCTTAACAAACATAGATCAACGAACCTCAACAAACACAGCTCAACAAATTCCACCAGGTGCGTCAATTTGTTAGATATGCAAATACACCAACAATTACACTACCTTGGTCAATACTGGGGACTATTTTGTGTCAATCATCGGAAATTGTCCAATTGAGCCGGACAAAAGTTCTCGATGGTTTGGCCAGGGTTGGGGAGGTGGACCGTAGCCTGAGTGTCTCACTCTCTCTCTTAGACTGAAGCAGGGTCAGTCTGGAGGAAGTCTTAGTGTGCCAGTTCAGTCTTATAAATATTCTCAGTTCAGTCTTAAGAAATTCTCTCTCAGTCTTCAGGAATTCTCAGTTCAGTCTTCGGGAATTTTCAGTTCAGTCTTAAGAAATTTTCTCTCAGTCTTCAGGAATTCTCAGTTCAGTCTTCGGGAATTTTCAGTTCAGTCTTAAGAAATTCTCTGTCTTTCGAAATTCTCCCTGTCTTTAAAAATTCTCAGTTCAGTCTTGTAAAATTCTCAGTTCAGTCTTATAAAATTCTCAGTTCAGTCTTATAAAATTCTCAGTTCAGTCTTATAAATTTCTCAGTTCAGTCTTATAAAATTCTCAGTTCAGTCTTATAAATTTCTCAGTTCAGTCTTATAAAATTCTCAGTTCAGTCTTATAAAATTCTCAGTTCAGTCTTATAAAATTCTCAGTCTGACAGCCATCGGGTGTGTTGTGTGGCTAAAGCGGATATGCAATTTTTGATACTTTCATATCGCGGGAAAAATTGGGATCAGGCAAATCTCTTCAAACTTTTTATCGGGAAAGTATATTGTTGATGGGGGAGACGTGTGTACCCTACCTGAGTTTACCTTAGTGTTTACCCTACCTGAGTTTACCGCAGTCTTTACCGTATCTGAGTTTACCTTAGTGTTTACCCTACCTGAGTTTACCGCAGTCTTTACCGTACCTGAGTTTACCTTAGTGTTTACCGTACCTGAGTTTACCTTAGTGTTTACCCTACCTGAGTTTACCTTGGTCCTTACCCTACCTGAGTTTACCTTGGTCCTTACCCTACCTGAGTTTACCTTGGTCCTTACCCTACCTGAGTTTACCTTGGTGTTTATCCTACCTGAGTTTACCGGACTTTTTACCCACGATGCTGAAAACAAAATCCACGTGTATGAGGGCAAGACGTGAACTGATTGGTCGCTTGACAATTGACTGCATTTAGGCAATGAAGATGTTTTCCAGACCAAATCCGCGTAGTCCAGTTCCTTCCAGGGTAACTCCAGGTAGTCCAGTTCCTTCCAGGGTAACTCCAGGTAGTCCAGTTCCTTCCAGGGTAACTCCAGGTAGTCCAGTTCCTTCCAGGGTATCTCCGGGTAGTCCAGTTCCTTCCAGGGTAACTCCAGGTAGTCCAGTTCCTTCCAGGGTAACTCCAGGTAGTCCAGTTCCTTCCAGGGTAACTCCAGGTAGTCCAGTTCCTTCCAGGGTATCTCCGGGTAGTCCAGTTCCTTCCAGGGTAACTCCAGGTAGTCCAGTTCCTTCCAGGGTAACTCCAGGTAGTCCAGTTCCTTCCAGACCAAGTCCGGGTAGGTAGTGCTGGAGGCTAGGGTAGTCTGGGGCGAGACGTAGTTGCCCGTAAGCCGTTAGCGGGGTCATCTTGCATCTGGTTGACGGTGTCGGTGTGAACCATACGGCCAATTACTGACAGGTCTCCGGCCAGGCCACCTCCGCCCCGGCCAGGCCACCTTACCCAGGCCAGGCCACCTCCGCCCCGGCCAGGCCACCTTACCCCGGCCAGGCCACCTTACCCCGGCCAGGCCATAGGTGGTGTGTTTTCATGTAATATTAATTGGGTCTAGTGCTATTATTTTTTTGTATATCCTGTATAAAATAGTTCTATAATTTATGGATCTTAATATAATTTATTAGAATTTATCAGAATTTATTTGAATAACTTACATTTATTTGAATATTTAAGAGGATATATTTTTAATACTTTCTAATTGTATTTAAATAACTGAGAATTTTATATGGACCAATTACAGATTTAGTGAATAATATAGGAAATTGTTGGTACTGTATAATGTATGTGATCTACGGTTGATGTTTATACCGGCAGTTGTTGACGATTTCTTACAAAAATTGAACTTAGTTTTTCATGGATAGGAATTTATTTATATATTATTTATCAATTTAATTTTAATATGCATAATTCATTTATTGATAATTATTATACATAATTAATGAGTTGATATGGATAGGCTGTATAGGTACTGGCTGGTGTATATGTATGCACTCTGTATATACACTTATGTACTGTATGTGTGAAGTACCTGTATGCATATGCTCGTCTGTCTGTATTATGTATGATTATGAATACCTTCCTTAAAACAACCTTACCTTTTGTCTTGGGCGATAATGGCGGTGTCTGGGGGGGGGGGGTTTACCTGCCGCACCGTAATGCGTATCGTCACTGCCGTTAATTAGCAAGGTGATACCTGTGAGCCAGCCCTCGTGCGTGTCTCTCTCTCTCTCTCTCTCTCTCTTGCCATTTATGTTCTTACTCTTCCTCTAGCTTTCTGTTTCATTCGCTAGGTGCTGGGAGGACAGTGTGGATTGCTAGGTGTTGGGGAGGACAATGTGGATTGCTAGGTGCTGGGAGGATGGCGTGGATTGCTAGGTGTTGGGAGGACAGTGAATTGCTAGGTGCTGGGAAGACAGTGTGGATTGCTAGGTGTTGGGGAGGGCAATGTGGATTGCTAGGTGCTGGGAGGACAGTGAATTGCTAGGTGTTGGGAGGGACGGCATGGTTGGCTAAGGTCATGGGGGATCCTGTGTTGCTAGGCGCTGAGAGATAGTATTGGACGCTGAGAAATATTGAGCGCTGAGAAACATTAGGGTATACAGTGACCTGAGAGACTTGAAGCTGACTGTTTGTTTGTTTGAACCTTGATAACTGAGACTTGAGCTGAGGAGAACTTGGTGATGCTAAGACTTGATTGAGCTGAGGAGAACCTAACGATGCTATGACTTGAGCTGAGGACAACCTGGTAATGCTAAGACTTGAGCTGAGGAGAACCTAACGATGCTATGACTTGAGCTGAGGAGAACCTGGTAACGCTAAGACTTGAGCTGAGGAGAAGCTAACGATGCTAAGACTTGAACCTTGATAACGAAGACTTGAGCCAACTACCTAAAGTGAACCTCGTGTTGTTGAGGTCTGACACTCATTCCAGCTGACTTCATACTGATCCTTGTGAACTCTTCTAGCCAAACGTCAGCACCTCTCTCTCTCTCTCTCTCTCCCTCCCTCCCTCCCTCTCTCTCTCTCTTTCTCTCTCTCTCTCTCTCTCTCTCTCTCTCTCTCTCTCTCTCTCTCTCTCGACGCCTTCTGCAGCTTAGCTCGTGTTGGTTAACTGCCTCCTCCTCCCTTCCTCCCCCTCTCACCTCCTTCCCCCTCTCACCTCCTCCCCCCTCTTGTCTGTGTGTTTCTTAAT
Source organism: Homarus americanus (assembly GCF_018991925.1). NCBI lineage: Eukaryota > Metazoa > Arthropoda > Malacostraca > Decapoda > Nephropidae > Homarus > Homarus americanus. The sequence goes on from NW_024747495.1 coordinate 262,330, forward strand.
CATCATCATCTCCTCCTCTCCCTTCTACTTCTTAACTTTTATTCTCCAGTTCTTTCTCTCCCTTCGTCCTCTCGTCGCCTCTAGCGTTTTCTTTCGTCTCTTTTCTATTTCTTCTATTCCACTTTTATTCTTCGCCTTCTCATCTCCACCTTCCGTTTCTTGTATGTTTTGGTTTCGTCTTTTGCTGTTCTTTGTTTTCTTGATTTTTTTTATTCCGTTTAAATATGCTGTGCTTTCTTCTTCTTCTTCTTCTTCTTCTTCTTCTTCTTCTTCTTCTTCTTCTTCTTCTTCTTCTTCTTCTCCTCTTTCTATTTTTTTCCTCTACGTCTCCTCTCTCTCTCTCTCTCTCTCTCTCTCTCTCTCTCTCTCTCTCTCTCTCTCTCTCTCTCTTTTTAATCCACGTGTTTCTCCCTCACCATCTTCTTATCCCTCCTTCACCTCTCTCTCTCTCTCTCTCCCTCTTGTGTCTTCCTCGCCTCTCCCTCGTTTATCAGCTTCTTTTAAGTACCGTATTCTTTCTTCAGTTGCCTTTGTCTCGTGTTTCCTGTTTCATGTTTTCTCTTTTCGCTTCTGTTTCTCCCTTGCGAATTCTTCTTCTTCCATCTTTTCTGCATTTTTTTTATTTTCTTTACCTGGCGAATATTTTATGTTTTTGCGAGTTTTTTTCTTTCGCGAATATTTTATCCTTTGGGGGCTTTGACAATTTCCTGTTTTTTGCCAATATTTGATTTTTTTTCTTGTTGCTTGGCGAATATTTTTTCCTTTCCCCCTACACAAGCTAGTTCCAACACCCAGAACAAAATCCCTAACACCACAAAAAATTTCCCCAACACTCCAAAAAAATATTCCCCAACACCACAAAAAATTTCCCCAACACTCCAAAAAATATTCCCCAACACCACAAAAAATTTCCCCAGCACCCAATCCAAAATATTCCCTAAGACCCAAACAAAATTTACGACACCTCCAAACACACGAAATCACCGTCGTCTCCCCGATCACCACTTGGTCCAGCTAAGCTTCCCCCCCCCCCCGCCCCCTCCGCCACAAGAGAGCTCCTCCCCACCTGCTGCCTTGGGGGGATTATCCCTTTCCCCAGGTGTTCCCCAGGTGGTCAGGGACTCCAGCCTCCTGACGCGGCCGCAGGTGCTCTACACTTTTATTGCCTGGATGTTTCTAAGGGGTTTTGAGTCTGTGTGTGTGTCAGAGAGAGAGAGAGAGAGAGAGAGAGAGAGAGAGAGAGAGAGAGAGAGCTATTACCTCCGCACATTGCTACTCCTGGGTCATCCTATAGATTGTCTAGGAGGGAGGAGGCCAGGAGGTATAGTAGGAGGTCGGAGAGATAGAGTTGGAAGCATCTCACACTGGCCAGGTGAGTAGATGGTGGATAATGTAGCCAGTGATTTTTGTTGTTGTTATCCACACCTTTATTATTATTATTTATTATTATTATTGTTACTATTATTATTATTATTATTATTATTATTATTATTATTATTATTTCTTGTATCCATGTTAAGCTGTGGACCAATACGACTACTGTAAAAATACATAAATTAAATGAATAATTGGTGTGAGGATCTATGTCCGTAGTACTTGTTAATGGAGAGAGAGAGAGGGCGGGGGGGAGGAGGCTGGAGGTGGGGGGATGGTTCGTGGGGGCGTGGGCGTGGAAGGGGTGTCACAAGAGCTTATACTCGTCATTGTTCTAATATTTCAAGTCTTCTCAACACCCTTCTTCCTCCCCCCCCCCTCCCTCCTCCTCCTCCCCGGACCCTCCTCCTCCCCGACCCTCTCCTGCTTCCTCACCCTTCCTCTTCCCCCTCCCGCACCCCCAACACTCCTCCTCCTCCTCTTCCTCACCCCTTCACCCCCCCCCCTCCCCAGGGTTGAGGTGACTGATGCACGATGATCCTTTAGTTATGTGACGGAGGCGGTGGTAGGGGGGGGGGTGTCGCTGCAGCTTCTAGGGATATGTTTCGCCTCCCTTTGGTCTGATAGGTGGAGGCTGGGAGGGAGTGGAGTGGGCTGGGAGGGAGTGGAGTGGGCGGGGGGAGGGCGGCCTTGTACAGAATGTTGTTATGTGTGTTTCTGTCTCAGCACACTTGGGATGTTATGATGATGAATCCTGTCGGTAAGTCTGTCGGTAGTCTGTCAATTTATGATGTTTGGGGCCGAAGGAGTAGGTTATCATTATTATTTTTTTATAGTTTTCTTGTGGGAAATTTTGGGGGGAAAAGGGTGGGATAGGGGAGAGATGGGTAGGAGGGGGGGGAGGAATGGAAGATGATGGAGTAAGGAAAGGGGAGGGAGGAATGGGTGGAAGAGGGTGGAGTGAAGGAAGGAAGAAAAGGGGTGGGAAATGTGGAAAAGGGTGGAGTAAGGGAAGGAAATTAAAGGAAGGGGGTAAAAAAGGGAGAAGAGGAGGAGGATGGGTGGAGTGAGGGAGGAAAAAAGGGTGTAAGAGAGGAGGAAAGGGGGAGGAGGGAGTTGGTCCTTGTCTGAAATCCTCCTGTGGGGATTTTTTTTTGTCTTTTAAGGGATTTAACTTTTTTCACACACACACACACACACACACACGCACACAGACAGATACACACACACACAGACAGATACACACACAGATCAGCCTCTTCGTCAGCTGTTTATTTTGTGAGGGATTAACGAGTTTCTGTTCCACTAGACTAAAAACCTCCTGTTCCATAACACACGTCTCTCTCTCTCTCTCTCTCTCTCTCTCTCTGTGCGTGTATATGTGTGTGTGTGCACCATTAAGCCAATTCTCCTTCCCTTCCGGCTACTCTAACCTTCCTCCTCCTCCCTTTCTCCCCCCCTCCTCCCTTTCTTCCCCCTCCCCTCCTCCCCTTCCCCTCCCCCTAGCGGCCTTAACGAGACACGGACAAATGGTTCCCGCCAGACACCGTTCGTGGATTCCCGGAACTCGACCGTGTCTTTCTCCGTGGCACCTCATCGTCAGCCACTTCTTCGGCCACGTCCAAGGGGGGTGGGGGGAGAGGGGGGGTTAGGGGGGTAGTAGAGGTAATAGATGGGGTTAATGGTGGTAGTAGGTACGACTAGTAGTGGTGGTAGATAGTGGTAGTAGTGGTAGGTAGTTGTTGTGGTGGTAGGTACAGAGGGAGGGAGGGACGGAGGGAGAGGGGTTAATGGGAGTTAATTAAAGCCGAGGGATATTTTTTATACCTGTTATAAAAACTAAAGGCTGAAAAAATCCTCCTCTGAAGCGTGGATTTTAATAGGATTTGTTTATTACGAGGATTATTTTATTTATCCACGTTGAGGATTAAGGCCCAGTCGTCTCGTCAAGTACTGGAAATCATTTACCTGTGTGTGTGTGTGTGACCATTTACCTGTGTGTGTGTGTGTGTGTGTGACCATTTACCTGTGTGTGTGTGACCTGTCCTATTGTGATTTACCTGTGCTGTGTTGTTTACTCCTCCTGGGTCAATTAATGTGTAAGGGGGTGGGGGGGTTAAGTTAGGTTGGGTTGGGTTAGGTTATCACATGTTTGCTTTCTATGTACGGTGCTTGCCAAGGGTTACAGCCATAGAGCTTTCCTTTTTTCTTGGGCTTTAACGCTTGATTCAGTAGCTTGTTTGTGTTCGCTTTCTCGCAAATTTGTATACTCTTTGGTACCGCTTGTGAAAGGAGGAGGGTTGGTGAGGAGGAGGGATGTGAGGATGGAATTGAATGAGAGGAGGGAGATGGGAGAGAGAAAGAGGTGCGGCTACAGGAGAGGAATGGGGTGGTGGGGAGAGTAGGGGTTATGAAAAAAGGAAGGAGGAGGGTGTGGAGATGAAAGGAGAGATCGGGTGTCATAATGGCCTGAAATGGCAGGTCATAGCTGTTCAGAGGGAGAATTGGGGGGTGACGGTAACAAGCGGATGGAGGAGAAGGAAGAGGAATCGACGATGAAAAAGTAAGACGTTTATGAGATTCCCATTCCCGGGACCTCTCGAGTTACTAGGAATATTCCCGGGTCCTCTCGAGTTACTAGGAATATTCCCGGGACCTCTCGAGTTACTAGGAATATTCCCGGGTCCTCTTGAGTTACCCAGAACATCGCATTTGGACGATTTAGTGAACCCGGTGAACGCTCTTGGCCGATCTTAAGTCGTCGAGAGGGAGAGAGATAAGGGGAGGAGACGGAGAGAAAGGGAGAGAAGGGGAGGGGTGGGAGATAAGGGTGGAAAGGGAGAGAGAAAGAGTGGAGTGAAAGAACTAAAGGGAGGGGTAGGAGAGAGAGAGTGATAATCCTTGGGTGAAATATAAGAGGAATAAGAGTAGAGGGTGATAAAGATGGGAAGAATATAGATAATGAAGAGAACATAACGAAGATGTGATCAAAGAAATATAAAGATTAATTTTATATTTTTCCCCTGTAAATAATCGAGTCTTGAAGCAATATCGCCGCCATTTTGCTACAACCTACACCATCTGCCTTAGCTATATATTAAGTTCCTCTTATAAATGGTAGAGTCTTAAACGAGTATCGCCACCATTTTCGTCACCCTGTTGTCGTGAAGAGGCGGGGTCGTTCACCAGGGAGGCTAGAGGTTTTAACGACTCTCAGGCCCCAGGATAAGACGACTTTTACCTTGACCGTAAACACTGGGGGCGCTGGGCCGTCTTTTGTTATTATTATTATTTTTTTTTTTATTATTATTATTAACTTTTAAACACTTCCAGGTGACTTAAGAGTTTAATATCTATCTATCTATCTATCCACCTATCTATCTAGCCATCCATCTATCTATCTAAGGGTGATATTCTCCCACAAGACACAAACCATCGTGAACATTGGGTTGTGTTAGAGGATGGTAAATGGCGCCCCGTGTATATAGTCTAGTTGAGGCGTGTTCTCCCTGGTCGAGGTGATGTAGACGATGGATAGCGATGGTTGGGGTCGTAAACGTCTCCGTATATCGCCGACGGAGTGAGCAAATAAGCATGTACGACGCGACTCCTCATTTATTCACTCCATTATTATTTGGGGGTTTGATTTTTGTTTTTATTATCTTTTTATCTCTCTCCTTTCTCTCTCTCTCTCTCTCTCTCTCTCTCTTTGGAAACAGCGGTAATTATTAAAAGGAAGAATTATGTTGATTTGAAAATTGTTGTTTTAAGTGTGTGGGGAGGGTTCTTCATTATTGATGTTGAAGGGGTTTGAGGATGGTTGGTGTTTTAATGAGGAATTGGGTGAAGAGATTATAAACGGAACGAAACGATCAAGTTTTTTCCGAGACATTGCAAAGAAATCTCCTCTTAACCTCCCCCTTCCATCACTTCCTCCGTCTTCAAGTCGCCCTTCCCCTTTGATCGCCCTCCTTCCTCCTTTGATCGTACCTCCTCCCTTTGATCGCCCTCCTCTCCTTTGGTCGCCCTCCTCCCCTTTGATCGCCCCCTTGCTTTGATTGCCCCCCCCTTTCCCCCTTTTGATCGCCCCTTCCTTTCGATCTCCCTCCTTCCCTTTGATCGCCCCTTTTCCCTTTGATCGCCCCCTTCCTTTTGATCATCCTGCTTCCCCTTTGATGCTCCTTTGATCACCTCCCCATGAGGCTCCTTCCCACCTACCGCTTTCGGGCTGAAGGAACAGTGCTCAGGGAGGCTCTATATATGTGTGTATCCTTAGAGTCCTATTGTAAGGGGCCAGGGAGAGATGCTCATAAGGCGGGCCGGGAAGAGTGAGGGAGTGTAGGGAGGGGAGGGGAGGGGAGGGGAGAGAGAAGGGAGGGGAGGGCTGACACGACAAACTGCTGGGGAGAAGACATTGGTGCTCTGGTGGTTGTGATACACGGGGAGGGGGTGAGCAGGTGGGGATGAAGGGAGGTAAGGCGAGGAAGTGGGGATGAGGAGAGAAGAGGTGGGGAGGATAGTGAAGTGTAGAGAAGGGAGAAAAGGATGATAGAGAGTTATACACGATGAGATAAGGATTATAAAGTTATAGCTAATTGGATGATAACAATTATTAGACGTACTCAGAAAAAAATTAAAAAATAATAATTCAAACTCGTAACTAAATTATAGAATAAACTTTAACTATGAATAATGAAAAAAAATAACATTACGTCTAAAAATGAAATAAATTCCTTTGATATCTCGATTGAACGGTAGAATAAAGCCTTTAGTTATTCCTTGTGGTATAAATTCTTGGCTCTTAGACTAAGTAGTAGGATAAACTACTTTAAGACGGTGGTATAAACTCTTTACTCGTGGAATAAACTTCTCTTGGGGGGGAGGGACATCTTGGTGTGGAGGCTTTCACTAAACACTTCAAATAGTCGATGGAATTCTTCACCCCCAGAGAAAAAAAACATGGTGATGATGGTGACGATAGTGATGATGGTGGTGATAGTGATGATGGTGATGATAGTGATGATGAAGATGATTAAGAATAAAATGATGACTTGGGACGTATATATTAAAAAAAAAGAAGAGATAGAGAGAAAGAGATTAAAGTATAGCTAGTTTGTTGTGAGGGAGAGAGAGGAGGGGGAGGGGGGGGATCTGACGGACATGGTTTTGGGAAGGTTGTCGACCAAATACTGGGTTGTATTTTTATTGTGGACTGGCGTGTCAGGCTGGTCTCACTACACGTCCATCCTCTCGACGTGGGCCAACACTAGCAAGTGCTTTCCTGTGTGTCAGCGCTCGCCTTCACCCAGGCCCCAGCCAACCAACCCACTCGGATGATCAACCAACCGTGTTCCTCCACTACTACTACTAGTATAGCTTGGTGGTAGTTGATGGTGGTGCTTGGGGGGTAGTTGTTGTGGGTGGTTGTTTGGTAGATAGTGGTTGTGCTGGTGGTGGTGGGGATGGTAGGTTGTGGTGGTGGTAGTTGTTGTGGTAGGTGGTGTTACTACCAGACAATGAACCATGCTATAGGTACTACAACCATCCATCCTGTACAACCAACATCCTAACACACACACACACACACACACACACACACACGCTCCCTACAGACATAATTGAACCTAGCTGGTGTCAGGTTGCTGTCGTGGCGGTGATTGAAAACACGCTTCCATTGAGGGGGGGAGGAGGGGGTGGGGAGGTTAGGTTATTGGTACAAATTGAATCTCTGGCAAAATTCTCCTCAAACGTTTAGTCTTTGAAGTCTGGTAACATCGTCAGGGCCTTCTGCAGAACACCGTGGTAGGGTTTAGGTAGTTCACGCCGCCCTGGAAATCTACCAAAACGTTTTCTGTCAATAAATTCGTTTGTGTGTGTGTGTGTGTGTGTTTACTTACGGTTTCTTTCTATTGTTTGTTTACCTGTGACAGTCATTTGTTTATCCCCAATCCTCTTATCAAAATATAAATATGGTATTACTAATCGATACTCCAATCTCCAATAATATATTTAGTAAAGAAAATAATCACTGTAAATGTTGTAAATTATCAGTGTAAATATTGGAAGTAGATATTTACCCGACACTGTAAATAGACTCAGGTAAAATAACAATATGGGGTGTAAACAGGTGTGATTAGCCATAGGTGTACAGTGACTTTCCGATCACCCTTCTATAATATAATTGTAATTTTTTTTTTTATCTCTGGTGGCCTCTCTTAACCGGTGTTAATGGCTGGTCCAAACTCTCGCCAAATATTTGATCTCTGTCATCACAATGTACATAAATCACCCACCAGGTAAACCCACCACAGGTAAATTCCAGGTATACTTCAGGTAAACCCCCAGAAGTCGGCGGTGATAGACACGTAATGTTGTTTGTGTTTTCTCGCCCATAGATGGCAGTATGTTACGGGGTGTAGATACAGGGAGAGGTGTAGATACAGGGAGTGGTGTAGATACAGGGAGAGGTGTAGATACAGGGAGAGGTGTAGATACAGGGAGAGGTGTAGATACAGGGAGTGGTGTAGATACAGGGAGTGGTGTAGATATAGGGAGTGGTGTAGATACAGGGAGAGGTGTAGATACAGGGAGAGGTGTAGATACAGGGAGTGGTGTAGTTTCAGGTACAGTATCAAAATCATTACAGTATAAACATTACAGAGGAGTAATTTATATATATTGTCAGGTGATCTTGTTTATTATATGAGTTACCTGTGAGCTACCTCTGTTACAAGGTACGGGTTATTTACAAGATACAAGGCATCTGAAGTGTAATCTACCTGTCTTACAAGTTATGGGTCACCTGTATATCTGTATACCTGCATATCTGTAAAGGTCACCTGTAATCTACCTGTCTCACAAGTTATGGGTCACCTGTAATTTACTGTACCTTTGTTACAAGCTATGAATCACCTGTTTTACACGATAAAAAAATGTACCTTGGATCTACCTACGTTACAAGGTATATACAAGGCAGTCAATAAGATGATTTACCTGTCCCAATATATGGACCAGGTGGACCGTATACCTGAACTCCTGGGTGGTTGTTGATCAATGGCGTCACCCTTCACTGTTGATTCTGTAAGCACGTTAGTGGTGCGATAGTGGGGGGTGATGGTGATATTGAGGAGGGGGGTGTGGGTGTGTGAGGGAGGGAGGTGTGGAGTGTGTGGGGAGGGTGTGGGTGTGTGGGGAGGAGGGGGTGTGTGGGTGTGTGAGGGAGGGAGGGTGTGGGTGTGTGAGGAGGGTTGGTGTGTGGTGTGTGAGGGAGTGGGTCGGTATGTGTGGGTTGGTGTGTGTGTATGTGGGGTCGTTTGTGTGTTTGTGTGTATGCTTCAGCTGTGATTTTATGAATTGGTTTTAATGAAGTAAACACTGAGGGACCATAACGTTACAGACCGAGGCAGGTGTGGGTGTGTGTGGGTAAGGGGTGTGGGTGTGGGTAGGTGTGGGTGCTGGGTAGGGGTGTGGGTGGGTGGGGTGTGGGTGTGTGTGGGTGGGGTGTGGGTGTGTGTGGGTGTGGGTGGGGTGTGGGTGTGTGTGGGTGGGGGTGTGGGTGTGGGTGGGGTGTGGGTGGGTGGGGTGTGGTGGGGTGGGGTTGTTGGGTGTGGGTAGGGGTGTGGGTGTGTGTGGGTAGGTGTGGGTGTGTGGGTGGGGGTGTGGGTGGGGGTGTGTGTGTGGGTAGGGGATTATTGGGTGGGTAGGGGTGTGTGTGGGTAGGGGGTGTGGGTGGAGTAGGGGGTGTGTGGGTGGGTGGGGTGTGGGTGGGTGGGGGTGTGGGTGGGGGTGGGTGGGTGGGGTGTGGGTGGGGTTGTGGGTGGGGTTGTGGGTGGGTGGGGTCGTTGGGGTTGGAGTGGGGTTGTGGGTGGGGTGGGGTTGGTGTGTGGGTGGGGTGGGTTGGTTGGGGTTGGTTGGGGTTGTGGGTGGGGGTTGTGGGTGTGGGGTGTGGGTGGGTGGGGTGTGTGTGGTAGGGGTGTGTGTGGGTAGGGGTGTGTGTGGGTAGGGGTGTGGGTGGGTAAGTGTGGGTGGGTGGGGTGTGGGTGGGTAGGGGTGTGGGTGTGGGTAGGGGTGTGGGTGTGGGTAGGGGTTTGGGTGTAGGGTGATTTGGTTTGTGTGGGTGTGTGGGAAGGTTAATGTGGATGGATGTTCCTGCTCTGTGGTGTGTGTGTGGGGGCGGGGGGGGTGGAAGGAGTTGTTGTGTGGATATGAGTGGATGGGACTCGTGTGGATGAGTAGAGATGTTTTTCAATAGAGTTTTGTCTTATATTTTTACGTTAAATGTGTAGGTGGATGACTTTCTGTGTGTGTGGGTAGGAGGAGGTCCACATGTGTGCGTAAAATAGAAGCAGTACCCCCATAAAATAAAGGCAAGACATATATGTAAATATTATATCCACTCAGACATGCAAACCACTTAATCTAGACATATGTAAATCATTCAGACATATCTAAGAATACAAACAGTCGGCATAGACACTCAGACATATAGATCGTGGTCTTAGAATCAAACACTCAGACATATGACTCAGGCAGCTAGACATTATAAATCATTCAGACGGGTTCAGACATGTAAACAAGCCGGGAGATGTAAATAGCTTCAGTTAAGGCTTAAGACATGTAAATGGTGTAGCCAGACTTAGACATATAGAGGGCGGGCTTCTACCAATCATTGATATGGAGATGTGAGAGAGAGGAGGGTGACGTTGATGGCTGGCTCTCTCTCTCTCTCTCTCTCTCTCCTTCTTTTTAATTTCTTCCTTCCTCTCTTCCTCCATCCACCTTACCCCTTCCCTTCTTCCCCTTTCCCACTCGCCATCCCATCCATCCCCCCTATTCTCTTCTTCCCCTTCACCCCTCCTTTTACCCCCCTCCTCTTCCCCCCTCCTCCCCCTCCCGAAGCGCCATCTTTAAGACACTGAGATAAACAGTTACTGGACCGGCCTCTGTGGGTGTGGCGGTCCAACGGCTGTGGTTCTCTGGTCCAGCGGTTTATTTGGGTCACGTGAGTGTGGTCCTCTTGGTTCCATCGGTTCCTATGGGTCCAGCAGCTGTGGTACTCTTTGGTCCAGTGGCTGTGGTACACTATGGTCCAGTGGCTGTGGTTCTCTACGGTCCACTGGCTGTGACTTATGGACCGGACGCCACAACAGAGATGCCAACACTGGTGCAGGGGACACGATTTTGATAGACGACGTTCCGGAGGGGGAGAGAGAGAGGGGTGAGAGGGGGAGAGGGGAGGTAGTAAGAGTAGGGAGAGGGAGGGTGAGAGGGAAAGAGTGAGAGAATGAAGCCGGAAGTGTAGGGGGAGCTGGGAGAAGGAGGGGAGAGAGGGAGGTAGTAAGAGCAGGGAGAGGGAGACTTGAGTGGTGGAAGAGAGGGAAGGAGAGAGAGAGAGAGAGGGACACGACATACTAGTACTACACATTCACCAAATTTAATCCCCTCACACTCTCTTTAAAGCGCAGTGTCCTTTTTTTATGCGCAGTTTGTCGTTCTCTCAAGCAAAGTCCGTCTTCTGTATCATTATGCTGATGCGCAGTTTCTTGGCAGTCTTCTTCGTTTCCTTTAAGCGCAGATTTCTGGGTATTTTGTTTAAGCGCAGTTTCTTACAGGCTCGTGTCTCTATTTAGCGCAGTTTCTTATAGACTCGTGTGTTTGTGTTGCGCATTTTGGGTTTCCCTTTTAAGCGCAGTTACTTAAGTCTTCCTGTATCCCTTTAAGCGCAATTTCTTCCACATAGTTCAGACGCAGCTTCATAGCAGTCTTCTTATATCCCTCCAAGCGCAGTTCTTTATTATTGCTTGTCTCCCCACGCTGTTGTATACGGGGGCGTTAGTAGCCTCTCAAACTTTACCATCGCCTAGGGGAGAAAAGAGCCGGGACTAGGGAACTATTGAGGCGGTGTATCTCACGTAGGGGGAAAACACGACAAGAAATTACCCTAGATTGAGCAAAGAGAGAGAATGATTAAGTAAATGGAGGAATGGGAAGAAGAAATAATGAGATTAGAGAGAGGGGGGGGAGAGAGGGACAACACACACACACGCACACACACACACACGCACGCACGCACATAGCAGTCGTATAAAGCAGAATTTGTGGTCCACTAAATTGTTGGTGTTGTGGGATACAAACTCTTCCCTTCCTCTGATAACACTGAACCATGTCCTGTTATTATTATTATTATTATTGTTGTTGTGTTGTTATTATTTGTAGTTATTATTATTATTGTTATTATCATTATTATTATTATTGTTATTGTTATTATTGTTGTTACTGGTGATGTTTTTGTTGTTGTTACTAATGTTGTTTTTGTTGTTATTGTTGAGGACAGTGCTAAGGAGGCCCTCCCTTCCTCTTGGCTGTCTGAGTCACTCCTCCCCCTCCTTCCTTCTTCCCCACTTATCATCCTTCCCTCTTCTGGGTATTCCTTCCTTCCTCCATTCTTCTTGTCACCCATCCTCTCTCTCTCTCTCTCTCTCCCTCCCCATCAGTTTGCATAAGGGAGATATAAACTCAATAAGCCCTACTCTCTCCCTTACGCTCGAGGGATAACTAACTCCTCCTCCAACTTTTGAGAAAACTCGAGGTCGTAATTTCTCAGATCTTGGGGTTGTGTCTGGGCAGTTGACTTGGCAAGGAGGAGAAACCATTGTTGTGAGATCAGTTAGGGGCCTCGTGAAGTATAGCCTGAGCATTGGTAGGGAAGGAGGAGGTGGGGGAGGTAGTGAGAGGGGTGGGGTGAAGGGAGAGATGTTGGGGGAGAGGAGGGTGGGGGGTAGGGAGGGGGTGGGGTAGGGTTTGGGGAGAGGGGGGGTGGGGTGTAGGGTGTTGGGGGTAGGGGTAGGGTTGGGTGGGGTGTAGGGAGGGTGTTGGGGAGAGGAGGGTGGGGGTAGTGGAGGGGGTGGGGTGTAGGGAGGGTGTTGGGGTGGGGAGGATCTGTCTGTCAGTGTATGTGTGTGTGTCTAGACCTAACCTAACCTAACCTAGATATATCATCACTGTGTTAAGATTTCAGGAATTAGACTTGTAAATAAATAAATAAAAAACATCATTAAACTCATTATTAACTGTCTAAAGGCTTTTCCACCTGACAGAACAGCTAAAATGGCCTGTTAGGTAAATGGCTCAAATGGCCCTTAGGTAGGAATTTTAGCTTTTGTTGTGGTAATTTGCGAGGGCTCTGTCAATTGGTCCTCTCGTTCGCTTTGTTGAGAAATTTTGTGCAGTTCTACTTGTGTGCGGGAGTTGTTGCTTTGTTCGCTGAATTATCATTATCTCGCGTTCTGTCTGTCTCT
>NW_024747495.1:277500-332894 GCF_018991925.1 Homarus americanus
TCTCTTTCTCTCTCTCTCTCTCTCTCTCTCGAATAATAATAACGTGTGTGTGCTCGCGCGCGGTAATAATCCCCGCCAGAACTGTAGCATAAAGTCGTCATTTTTTAAGCCTCTACTGCTGTCTGGCGCCAAACCGCATTTTTTGACTTCTACCAGTCTTGTGTATTGGTTTCATCAGTTCTTCGCGATTTTTGGCTTCATCTTCACTCTTTTTTTTACTTCGCCAACTCTTCATTTTGACTTCACCCGTTCCTCGTTTTGACTTCACCATCAATATTGACCTCACCACCAATATTGACTTCACCACCCAATATTGACTTCACCACCAATATTGACTTCACCACCAATATTGACTTCACCACCAATATTGACTTCACCACCCAATATTGACTTCACCACCAATATTGACTTCACTGGCTTCCACTTTTTCTTCATCTCTCGACCTCTGGCGTGAGTGTGGTCTAGTGTACCCAGATTATTTCTCTCCGGTACAAAACCTTCTCCTCCCTCTTCTCCTCCTCCCTCCATCCTCCTCCCTCTTTCCCTCTATCCCTCATCCCTTCTCCTATTCCTTTTTTCCCCTCTCTCCTCCCACCCTTCCTTTCTCTCTTCCATCCCTCCCCCCTTCTCTCCTCACTCCCTCTTCCTATCCCCTTCCCTCCCTTTCCCACTCCATCCCCCCTTACCACCCCATCCCCTTCCATCTCATCCCCTCACCACCCCCCCTCACCATCCAATCCCCCTTACCATCCCATCCCCCTCACCATCCCATCCCCCTCACCATCTCATCCCCCTTACCATCTCATCCTCCTTTCCTCTCCCTTCCCTCCTTCCAATATATTGATTATTATTGTTGGGATTCTGAATTTTTGTAATTTACGTTTCGTCAGATCTCGTTTTTTTACTTTAATTAATAGTTAGGACTGTGTAAATGGTACAGGTAGAATTACAGGTACAGGTAGAGACGTAGGTACAGGGAGAGATATAAGGTGCAGGTACAGGTAGAATTACAGGTACAGGTAGAGACGTAAGGACAGGTGTATGGTACAGGTAGGGTACAGTTATTAATACAGGCTAAAGTTTCTGGTGTTACAGACGACATTCCTTTATTATTATTATTATTATTGGCCCCATTTCATAAGTGAATTAAAGTAACTATTATAGAAGTGAAGCATTGAAGTTTTTTATGAGTAACTTACATACATACTTAACATACATACATACATACATAACATACCTACATACGTACATAACATACATACATACATACATACATAACATACGAACATACATAACATACGAACATACATACATACATACATAACATACATACATACATAACATACGAACATACATACATACAGACTCCCCATGTGTAAGTATAAGTTATTGAAGAGTGTGTGTAGTGGTTATTGGCGGGTGTCTGGTAGCCTGATCGAGCCCCAGGATGTTACCGGAGTCCAAGTATCGATGTATTGATCACCATCCTCCCGGTTCCTCCCGGTCATTAGCCGTGAGGAGCCTTGTACGGGTTAATCCACTACTGTGTCACGTGAGGCCGGGCGTGTTAGGTTCCGACTCACACTCTCTCTCTCTCTCTCTCTCTCTCTCTCTCTCCACTTTGAGGTTCACGCCACTTCATCACTCTTCCCGCTGAGATGGGAAGCCGGAACGAGCGGGAGGAGACGAGGGGAAGAGAGGGGCGGGGAGAGGAGAGGGGGGGGAAGAGTCTTTGGGCCCAAGTAAATGGTTTGCAGCCTTGGCGTATGGTGGTGACTGTTTAGTAGAGGAGATACGCATTTACGCCTTCCTCCCAGCTCTGGCGCCTAGGAGACTGGGGATGATGCCTAGCTAGGATCTCCTGGGGGACTTAGGTTAGGTTGGGTTAGGTTAGGTTCATATTGTTTTTCCCTCTTCCTCTCTGTACCACTCCTCCCTCCCTCTTCCCCCTCCGTCCCTCTCTTCCTCCTTCCTCCTCTCTCTTCCTCCTTCCTCCTCTCTTTCTCCTCCTCTTCCTCCCTTCTCTCTCCTCCTGTCTCTCTCCTCCTCTCATATATTTCCTTCATCCCTCTCCTCCTCCCTTCTCCCTTATTTCTCCTATCTCCCCTTCCTCTTCCTCGCGTTATCTCTCCTCTCTGCGTCTGCTTTATCGGCCCCTTCCCACACACTCCTTTGAAGGCGGCGTTTCTTTTGTTTGTCAATAATAAAAAAAACCTGATGAGGATTTAATCTATTTTAGTCGATTTTCTGATAACACAATTAACACAGGTGAGTCAGGTATATTTAACACAGGTGAGTCAGGTATATTTAACACAGGTGAGTCAGGTATATTTAACACAGGTGAGTCAGGTATATTTAACACAGGTGAGTCAGGTATATTTAACACAGGTGAGTCAGGTATATTTAACACAGGTGAGTCAGGTATATTTAACACAGGTGAGTCAGGTATATTTAACACAGGTGAGTCACACACAAGTGACTCAGGTATATTTAACACAGGTGAGTCAGGTATATTTAACACAGGTGACTCAGGTATATTTAACACAGGTGAGTCAGGTATATTTAACACAGGTGAGTCAGGTATATTTAACACAGGTGAGTCAGGTATATTTAACACAGGTGAGTCAGGTATATTTAACACAGGTGACACGGGTGACTCAGATGCTTCGTATTAGGTTAATTAGGTTAATCTTAGAGGAATACTTAACACAGGTTCATCAGTGTTACACCTTTATGTTTTCAATATGTCTACGTGAACTAATTACAGGTGCATAATTTTGTCTTTGTATTTTGTTGAGGTTAGGTTAGGTTATAATTGCGGCTAAACCTTTTATACATGTAATTTTAACTTGTCGGTTATATCAACAAAATATTAACCCGTTAACCTATAATTAATCCTAACCTGTTCTATAATTTTATCTCGTCAGTTACGTTTACAGCTGTTGAGAAGTGGCAATAATTTTATCTTTGTTAAATCAACGCGTTAAACTATTATTTGTGGTTAACGAACGAGTTATATGCACTTGTTTAATATGTGTGAGATTAACTATGTATAATTTTAGCTGTGGCAGTTGTGATTATAGCGTTTATGTTATGTACACGATGTTAACTAGATATAATTTTAGCTTATTTAACATCTTAGCTTTAACTGATTTACCCAGATATAATAGATGATAATAATAATAATAATAATCAGGGTTCATCATCACTGCCTATTCATTTTATATGTGACTTAACCCTCTCACCTCCCTTTCACCTCCCCCCCCCCCTCTCTTTATTGATAGTACATGGAGTGAGTATATAAAGTGTACATCCCTGGAGTACAAACACTAACAGACATTACAGAGTTGTACAAACACACAAGCCATCGGCCCCCTCTATCTGGCCTACCCGGAACGTGTTGAGTTGTGAAGGCGTACATAGAGGGGGGAGGTGAGAGAGAGAGAGAGAGAGAGAGAGAGAGAGGAAATAAGAAAGAAAAAAGGTGAGAAAATAAGAGAGAACGGGGGGAGGTGAGAGAGAGAGAGAGAGGGGGATGGTGAAAGAAAGAAATTAAGAAAGAGAAAAGAGAGAAAGATGTGGTTGTGTACCTATGCATAGAGTACATTCCCATCATTGAGTACATATCTCTTCTTGAGTATATAAAGATAGTACATACCCTTCCTTGAGTACATATCCGTCATTGTGTATATAAACTTTCCTTTAGTACATACAAAGAGTACATACCTCATCGCAAAAGCACAAGCGTCACTCGGTACTGTGTGCGGCCCCCCCCCCCCCACAACACCGCAGGCGTATGTGTCAGTGGAATGGGTCATAACGCATTTACTGACTCCGTTTGGCGTTAAGTTTAATCAAGGAGTGGAACAAAGACGTGTGCTTGTGGTCCTGATCACTGCCTAGGGTGAGAGGGAAGGAGGGGAAAGGGGTTGGAAGGAAGGAAGGAGTCAGAGAAGGAAAGAAGGAAGGAGTCAGAGAAGGAAGGGAGGGAGGGAGGGAGGGGGAGATTAGCCTAGTATAAGCATTTAAAGGGAAAGAAAGGAGAGAGAGGGGTGGGGTCAAGGGAGGGAATCAGGGAAGGGAGGAAATTAGGGAAGGAAGGGAGGAAATCAGGGAAGGGAGGGTGGGAGAGGGAGATTAGCCTAGTATAAACATGTAGAAGGGAGGGGAGCATAATTAATCATGCAGTTATAGGGATCAAAGACTTCTAAAAATTAATTAGTCTTCCACTGTGTAAAGTTCCTAATTGATTTTTTTTTTGCTCATTCGGTTCATGAGATCCTTAACCTCGATTAATGGGACCTTTAAATTCGGTTAATAAGACCATCCCGTTCGTTTATTGGAGGTTATGAAGTACATTAACTGGGGGAGGGTTGGCTTCGGTTAACGAGATGTTTTAATTTTTCAGTTAGTGGGGGGGGGAGGAGGGTTAATTTCGGTTAATGCCATTACTGTAACTATTGCCAGTACGAGCACTATCACCGTCTGGGGGTTTAACTTCTCTGATGTGATCGCCATATGGTGATTTTACGCCAGGCGAACGTTTTCTCGCTTTATTCGATCGATGGTGATTTGGTATGAGGTGATTTTCCATCCATAACTCTCAGTGGCACTTATAAGAACTTCGCCAGACGAACATTCACCCGCCGTTTACAAGCGATGGTGATTGTTTATGATACAGGTGGTTAATGGGAGACTCGTCTGGTCTCCTCACCCACGCGAACGACACCCCTGGCAGAAGTCGGGCGAACGTATCGTCTGGTGAGGAGTTGTAATCTAATTGCATAAATCCCTAATCCTCAAGAAAAAAATACAACATTAATAACCTCACAACTAACAGTAATCACAAGCAAGCAACAGTACGGACCAAAAAAAAACGGTGAACATGGTACACACTGTTGATCCCTGTTGCCCTCATTTCTACTCATCAGCGTCTGTTGCCTCAAAACTTTAGCCCGTTTGTGTGTTAATTAACAAAGTCAAACTCAAAACTCTCTAATATTTAACAAGCTTCTCGTTTCCTAGCATGTGGGGAAGGTTAGCGCATATTTTATCTCCCGTTGAGGGCGAGAGAGAGAGAGTGAGTTACATTTTTTGATAATATATACCTAGATCAGTACACACACACACACACACACACACACACACACACACACACACACACATTGAGAAGCCTAGATTAGAGAGAAAGAGACAGAGAGAATGAGATGCAAAGAAACCTGGAGAAATTTACGTGAGAGAGAGAGAGAGAGAGAGGGTTATGGTGGTGGCAGCAGCAGCAGCGTGAAACCCTCTTACCTAACACACCTGCTGCTACCTGTACCTGAAGGAGTGGCTGACGAGGTCGTGGGGGTCAGCAGGTGAAGGCGAGAGTTGTTAAGTTACACCCCCAACGACACCAAATTACCGTAAATGGGTTTAAGCCCTTCGTCATTGTGAGTGATATTTGATTGTGCTTGTTGGCTTGTGGTGAGAGAGAGAGAGAGAGAGAGAGAATTTTCACAGACGTTGAGAAAACTAGAGAGAGAGACAGATACTGATTTTCACACAGACAATGAGAGAGAGAGAGAGAGAGATTATCTGAATTAAATACTTGTAGCTTACACGTCTAATCAATATAATTCTATAGGCTCCAACAAATCATTAACATCAGACCACCAGTACAGTATGGGCCCCAGATTTTGAGGTTTTGGTTGGGGGCCTAGACTTGGGGCCCATGTGACCTACAACCAGGCTGATATAGTCTAGTCTTGACGTGTAATGGTCGACATATGTGACTAAATACTGTCACTAGTGCACATGTGTCTCACTGCCTCCCTCCCAGCACGGTCACGGCTCAGTATTAGTGTCTGTAATCCTTTGAATTCCTCGCTAAATGGGACTCCCATCTGTGTCCTGCAGGCGTCCACAGTTGGTAGTTAGGCATCATAAAGTACGGTGCTTCAGAGGGCCGCTTGTGGTACTGGACTCCGCTTGAGGTACTGGATGTGTCTACTCTGCTCGACGGATGACTTTGAGTGGTGATGGTTGAGGGTTTCTCTGGCGGGGGTCACAAGTCATGAAGGATGGATGGATGACTGCGGAGAGGTGATGGTAATGGAGGTCTGCTATGGTGGTCTCCTTCATGGTAGACACCGGCCACACTGGTTGTCTCGGGGTAGAGTTAATGTTTAATGAGTGAGGTTGAAGAGACGGGTACATGGGGGTCACCATCTCAAACAATCACGTGTTATTTAATTTTATTTTACCTCAACTAGAGTCTTAGAGTGATTTCGACGCCATGTTGATTCTTTCTTACGTTATCACAGTGAGATCGATGCCCTGTGACACCTGAGGGAGGGGGGGGGAACCATCACATAAGGAACCTATCTGTGATGGGTTCTTACCTTTGGTTGGTTCATTACCTCACGGGAGAATCATTAGTTTGGTGGGCTGTTGGTACCTGCCGGGGCCAACTGGTTATTTACCTGTGTACACCTACGTCTGATGGTTGGCCGCCCTGCTTGCTCTCATTCCTAAAAGAAATTAATTCGTGTCCCCTGCCACCTACTCTTCAGGGTCTCGTTATAAGTGACTCCTTATTGCGGGTACCACACGTCCGCCCTCCTCAAGAGCCGGCGACTGGGGCATGTCTCGTACACTTAGCTTGAGGATATTTTAATGGTTTTAAGATGGTACGGTTCCTTTGTGTGTGTGTTAACTTCATTATGTAAAAGAGGTAAATAATTTAACCTTCAAGATCTCTAACATGATGTAATCTAACACACACACACACACACACACACACACACACACATCCCTACACAATCAGGTCCTCACATCAAGGTCCGCCTCCTCCCATCACCCAGCGTCACAAGACTAGCGCGAGCGGGGTGGACTGTCAGTCAGTGTGCTTGAGTGCTATCATAAACACGGGTGGTAGCGGGTGTGTGGATGGCCGCCTGCTGTGTAGATTACTGCTCGACCCTGTTCTTTGTGGAGTGGCGAGGCAGCCGTGTGAACTTTGCCTTCCCTCGTGATAAAAGTTTCGTTCGGTCTTGGTCGCTTGTTTCCTGCTGCGTCTTAGCCTCCTCCTCCGCCTCCTCCTCCGCCTCCACCTCCTTCTCCACCTCCTTCTTCTTCTTCTGCTTCTTCTTCTACTACTACTACTCCTCCTCTTCCTCCTCCTCCTGCCCCCCTACTACTCCGTATTCTCCTCTTCCTCCTTCTCTTCCTCCTTCTCTTCCTCGTCTTCCTCCCTCTCCTACTACTACACTCACCACCTTTGGATTAACTTGTGGCTAATATAAAGAATTTAATCCAATCCGAACCTAACCTAACCTAACCTAACCTAAGAACTAAGATTATATCGGCCCAAATAACTAGACTTAACCTTATGAACTCTTGACTCGTCGTGATAACAATCTCGTCCGCCATCTTGCTTCCCCCTCCCTCACTTTCCTCCCTACCTTCCCCCTCCCTCTTCCCCCTTCCCCATCGTCTTCCTCCCTCACTTCCCCCTCCTTCCCCCTCCCCCCTCTATCTCTCTCCAAGGTTCATTTTAGGCGCCATTTTTAAATATATAATTGTTTTCTTAGTTTACAGTATATGAGGCAGTTTGTTAAGACGTCAATTAGGGCGAAAATTGACTTTACTAACTATTGAGAATTCATCCTTGTGTCGTAAGTTCAATGGGTCTGTTTGAGCAGTTTATGACACCAGTAGTTAAGGAGGGAGGGGAGGGGGTAGTTAAGGTACGGTCCTCTTGAGACTTTGGACCAGTAGTTAGGTTGTTTTGTGAACTAGTTAAGAGCTGTTGGGGTAATTTGTATGTTGCCTGTACAAGTTAAGGGCGTGTGTGTGTGTAGTGCTTCAGTTAGTATCACTTCCCTGACACTTTCCACACTTCCCTGACACTTTCTGTACTTACCTGTCACTTTCTATCCTTGCCTGTCAGGTTTCTATCCTTACCTGTCACTTTCTATACTTGCCTGTCACTTTCTGTACTTACCTGTCACTTTCTGTACTTACCTGTCACATTCTGTACTTACCTGTCACATTCTGTACTTACCTGTCACTTTCTATACTTGCTTGTCACTTTCTGTACTTACCTGTCACATTCTGTACTTACCTGTCACATTCTGTACTTACCTGTCACATTCTGTACTTACCTGTCACTTTCTATCCTTACCTGTCACCTTCTATACTTGCCTGTCACTTTCTATACTTGCTTGTCACTTTCTGTACTTACCTGTCACATTCTGTACTTACCTGTCACATTCTGTACTTACCTGTCACTTTCTATCCTTACCTGTCACTTTCTATACTTGCCTGTCACTTTCTGTACTTACCTGTCACATTCTGTACTTACCTGTCACTTTCTATCCTTACCTGTCACCTTCTATACTTGCCTGTCACTTTCTGTACTTACCTGTCACTTTCTATACTTGCCTGTCACTTTCTGTACTTATCTGTCACATTCTGTACTTACCTGTCACATTCTGTACTTACTTGTCACTTTCTAATGTGTCCTTTTAATGAGGTTTCTACACCATCTCCCTTCTCATTTCCCCTCCCCCCACTCCCAACTCTTCCCTCTCTTTCCCTCCCTCTCCATTCATATTTCTCTTTCCCCTCTTATTTCCCTCTTCCCCGCACTCCATCTCCCTTGTTATTCCCCCCTCTCCTTCCCACTAGTTCTCCAGTCTTTCCCTCTACTTATTCCCCCTCCTCATTCTCCCTCTCTTCTCCCTTTTTTTCCTTCATCCCCCCTCATTCCTTATCTCCCTCACTCTTATCCCCCCTTCTCATCTCTCCCCCTCCTCTCCCCTCCTCTCTTCCTTCTTCTCTTAAGGTTTCTATACCCATCTTCATCTACTCCAATATAAAGAAATTATATAAACATCAGTAAACACAAAATATAAACATTCACTCTAGAAAATGTTTATCAAATTTGTGTTTCAGAAGAAGTTTTAATTGTTTTTTTATATCACGTGTTTAATTAGTACCTTGGAACACGGTGATCATGGTGTGTATGTATGTATGTATGTATGTATGTATGTATGTATGTATGTATGTATGTATGTATGTATGTGGAAGGGGAACACTTATTTCTCTGTTGCAGCAATAGTAAAGGAGTGAAATATTATTATTATTATTATTATTGTAAAGAGAATATAGTTATTATTCCCGTCATTGTTGTGTTTTGTGTTAAATTCCTATGTGTCTGTCTGTCTGTTTTTGCCCTTTGTGTATTTACCTTGTACTTGTTCCTCTTGTTGTAGTCTGGGTTTTTTTGTTATTGTTTGTTTGTTTATATTTACTGTGTTTTTGTGTTTGTTTTTGATGTTTTTTGTTGTTTTGTTAACCACTATCTTAACCACCACTACCACCATCTTAACTAGCATCGCCATAAGTACCACCACTACCACTTTCTTAACTATGATCGTCATTACTACCACCATCTTAACTACCATCACTACCAGTCACTCCTCTCACTATCCCCGTAACACAACACTTAATACCACCTCTGGCTACTACCACTACTACTAACGTCGAATTAATGTAACACTACCACCATCGTATGCCATGATAATAGCTCCACCTTCAACACCACATACATCACCCCACACGACACATCACCACCACACACCATCCACCACCACCATCCACACACACACACATCCACCACCCACTACCACCACCCTATACACACATCACCACCACCACACACACACATCCACCATCACCTACCCACCACACACCATCCACCACCACACTACCACCACCACCACCACACACCATCCACCACCACACACCATCCACCACCACACACCATCCACCACCACACCAGTGTTACTGTCCAGTCATCTTCCTCATTTCCATTTAAATTGAAGCTGGACAGGTCTTACAGCGTCTAAACAGTGACCGTCTTTTCCTGGAGCCTTGGGTGACGGGCAGGCACTGTGGCACCCCCCTCCCCCTTCCCTCCTTGACAGTGCCACTCTGGGTTCCCTCTGGACAAACAGCCGTGGTCGCCTCGTTGCCTTGTTTGGGTTAACTGCCCCGACTGTGTTAAATCTCGTTGTTTGTTGTTTGGTCAGGCAGGGAGAGGTGAGCCCCGCAGGGTGATGATGCCGTCACGGATGCCACACACTCCACTGTTTTATCTCCCCGGGGTGTTGGGGGAGACAACTGGCATCATCTGGGGTGTTGGAGGCCAGGTGAGGGTGTTTCGGGGAGGGTTTGTGGGGGAAGAGGGAGGAGTAGGTATGGAGGTCGCTGCCGCAGCTTGTGGTGGGATTGGAGAGGAGGAGTGTGGTGGAGGTGTTAGTAGTCAACCCTCAGAGTGGGCAACACTACCCTGCTCTTCCCCTTCAGTTCAGGTGAAGCGGTGGAGGGAGGCAGGAGGAGGAGGGGTGTGAGGCAGGAGGAGGAGGGGGGTGAAGCAGGAGGTCGTGACACCTAAGCGTCTACCACTCACTACTACTCCTCCTCCTTGATCCTGGAGACGTCCTTAACATGTATAGATCCTACCTGAGTTACCTGAAGAATCATCCTAACTAATCACTAGTGACTTGGATTAGGGATTGGAAGTGAATGAATGAGTTGAAAATATTCACCTAAGTGGCATCTGTCGCAGGGCATGTGGGGAAGTGCAAAATCTCTCCTTGAGGGGGAGAGGTAGAACAGCGCTGGAGACTGGGAGGGAGATGAGGGTGTTGGTGGATGGTAGGGAGGTAGGGAGGGGGTAAGAGCGGCCGCCATCTTGGAGAATACCGCCTGGGGGCAGCCAATGGGACGCGGGGCCCAACTTCGTACACACACACACAGACTCGGGCACGGCTGCTCTCGCCTCACCCCTGGCAGGACCCTGTAAGCTTATTGATAAAATTCCAGTGACATGATGTAGGGAGAGAAGGAGAAGGAGGAGGAGGAGGAGGGAGAAGATAACACCTTCCTCTCTCTCTTTCTCTCCCTCACACACACCTTACCTGACCAGATCTCCCTCACCCCCCCCCCTCAACCTTCGTCGGGGACTTGGTTGCTTGTAGGTGCTTGTGATGGTGTTGATGACCGAGTGTATCCAATATGACTGCGTTGGGGTTGTAATTTATCGATGCCTTTGTGTGGTGGAGCGTATTTACCGGAGGAGGAGGAGGAGGAGGAGGAGGCTGTCTCAAGGTGGTTGGCTAAGCTAGCTTGTGCTTGTCTGCGTACTGTGGTGACGACGTGTGTGTGTGTGTGTGTGTGTAATGGTTGTTGGAGCTTAATTTCTATTGTTTGTTATAGTTAAGTTGTAAATTCTCTCTCTCTCTCTCTCTCTCTCTCTCTCTCTCTCTCTCTCTCTCTCTCTCTCTCTCTCTCTCTCTCGTAGGATGTTGCAGGAAATATTAGATCATCCTACGGTCTTCATATATATATAACCTTTATTCTCCCTAGTTACATTCTCTCCCTGTCTCTCTTCCCATCATTAATCCTTCTCTCCCTCTCCCTGTCTTCCTTCCCATCATTAATCGTTCTCTTCCTCTCCCTATCTCCCTGTTGTTTAACTTTCTCTCCCTATTTCCCTTCTCATTAATCATCCTCTCCTTCTCTTCCTCCCTACATCTTTATTTTTATTCTTCCATAAGTATTTCTCTCTCTCTCTCCCCCTTTCATTAATTCTTCTCTCCCTGCCAAGATGATTGTGTGGGCTGGAGGCATTCACATGGTGTGGTGTAGGGAGAGAGTGTAGCTGTATGGTGTGACAGATGGTGTGGCTGTGTGGTGTGACAGATGGTGTGGCTGTGTGGTATGACAGATGGTGTGGCTGTGTGGTGTGACAGATGGTGTGTGTGTTGTGCGCCGATGATGGTGATAATGGTTTGGCCAATATTGTGATGGTTTTTGAGCAACACTGTGATGATGGTGATGTTGGTGGTGATGTATCCACTACTATGACCCACCACTATGACCCACCCCCACCACTATGACCCACCATCACCACTATGACCCACCACCACCACCCTTGACCCACCATTACCACTATGACCCACCATCACCACTATGACCCACCACCACCACCCTTATGTCCACCACACCTGTGACCCCACACCCCACCACCATGACCCACCATCACCCTGACCCACCACCACCACCTGACCCACCATCACCCTACTGACCCTGTCACCACTATGACCCACCCCCACCACTGGCCCACCCCACCACTACTGACCCACCACCACCACTATGACCCCACCACCACCACTATGACCCCACCCCCCACCACTCCATGACCCACACCCCCACCACTATGACCCCACACACACTACTGACCCACCACCCAACATCCTCATCCCCCACCAGCAGTGTAACTGTAACCTCTCTGACTCTGGCCTCATCACCGCCTCCGCCAATTACCTCGTCAGAAAGTCTTCTGCCCTGAGTTTACCTGACCGATTACGGAAATGGAGGGAATGCAGATGGGGGGTTGTTTTATGGGGAGGCCACGATGATGGGGTGCAGGGAGATGAGTAGTGATGGGAGTGTGGGGAGGCGATGATGATAGAGAGCCAATGGGAATGGATGAGTGATGGGGTGTGAGGAAGATAGATGATGATAGAATAATGAGAGAAAATAGATGGGGTGTGAGGGATGGTGGTGAGATGGGTGGTGATGTGGTGAGAGATGATGGGGTGAGGGTGATGGGTGGTGATGTGGTGAGAGATGGGTGGTGATGGGGTATGTTTATGGGGATTAGAAATGGGTAGTGATGATGGCGTGTTTGTTTAGAGGTTATTGGGATGAATGACAATGGACAATTCATTTATGGGGGGTGGGGTGGGGTGGGGGATGGGTGGTGATGAGGGGGGGGGTAATGTTTATGGAGGTGTTGGATGATGGGTGGTAATGGGTGGAGTTATTTATGGGTGTTGTGGAGGAGATATATACAGGTAATGAATCATGGGTAAGGTGAGTGTATGTTGGTGTGGGGTGTGTATGTTGGTGTATGTGGTTGATGTATACAGTATGTGATGTGTTGTGGTATGTGTATGTGGTTGATGTATACAGTATGTGATGTGTATGTGGTATGTGTATGTGATATGTTGTGGTATGTGAGGTGTCGTGGTGTTTGTCTGTAAGTGTTTGTGAGTCAGTACCCCGTTTGTTCATGTGTCCGTTTGTGTCTTATAACTCTCTTTGTCTCCTCTCCAGTTTCCCTTAGAGTGTTTATCTATCTATCTGTCTGTCTGTCTGTCTGTATCTATCTGTCTATCTATCTGTTCAAGTCGCGTGATGCCTTTTGCACTTTCATCCATAGACTCTCTCTCTCTCTCTCTCTCTCTCTCTCTCTCTCTCTCTCTCTCTCTCTCTCTCTCTCTCTCTTCTAGCCACGGCAATCCCGCCCTTGTGGTAATTAGCGGCTTGGACCTGACATAACCTTAAGTTCTGTTTTCTTGGGTGTGACCGCTCAGGCATAGGGTCTGCCCCCGCTGACAGGGACAATTAACCTAGCCCTGAGAACACACACACACACGGACGGTAGTTGCCTTAAAAAGACCTTATTTTCTCCCACATAATGAAACTCTCGGGAAACTCTGCGCTAAAGACCTGGTATAATCCTCAGTCTTCTTCATTCTTCTCCTTCTTCTTCATTCTTCTCCTTCTTCTTCATTCTTCTTCTTCTTTTTTTTCTTTTTCTTCTCCTTCTCTTCCCTCTTTTGATTCGTCGTCTTCCTCCTCTTCCTCCTCCATCTATCCTACCAACCCCCTCCTCCTTCTCCTCCTCCTCCTTCTTCTCCTCCTCCTCCTTCTTCTCCATCTCCTCCTCTCCCTTTCTTGAGAATTAGGTCAGGTAAGGTCACAGAGGCAGGGGTCAGTACCAGGTGTGTCTCATTAGTAGTGCCTGGATGAACTGGGTCTTCACATTGAGGGCAGAAAATTGGTGTGTTTTATGTCAAAGGGAAGTACCAGTGTGAAGGGAAGTGCCAGTGTGAAGGGAAGTGCCAGTGTGAAGGGAAGTGCCAGTGTGAAGGGCAGTACCAGTGTGAAGGGAAGTGCCAGTGTGAAGGGAAGTGCCAGTGTGAAGGGAAGTGCCAGTGTGTTGTTATTTTCGTTGTTGTAATTGTTGTTATTACGGTTATTATTATTATTATTGTTGTTTTTGATTCAGTTATTATTTTTGTTATTATTACTCTTATTATTATATTATTATTTATATTACTATTATTTTTAGTTATATTATTTTTTTATTATTATTATTATTATTTTTACTATTATTATTAATGTTGTTCATATTATTATTTTGTTATTAATATTATTACTATTATTATTATTATTATTATTTGTGTTAATATTTTTGTTACTAATATTATTACTATTTTTATTGTTATTATAATTATTACTATTATTAAATATGTTCCCAAAGTAATTAATTTTTAGAGGTAATGTAAACGTGAAAATTTTTTACCAAGTTCCCAAAAAATATTAATTTCCCAAGTGAGGAGAAATTCTTTATAGCCGGCCGAGTGTGGTGGCCTTTTTTAAATCTATTTCATCTATGTAATTTTGGTATCTAGATTTTTGTAGTTTTATAGTTTTTATTTTGACTTTGTGGTATTTTTATAATTATTTCTTATTCTTTTTATTATTATTATTATACTTAGCTATCCAGAATCGTAGGGATGGGTCTGATTGGTAAGGTTTAAAGAGAATGGGTATTTTGATTGGCACATTAGAGGGGTGACTCAAACATGTCACTCTCCCTGTGGATTTTGTCGGACCCCAGGACAGGAGGGGGACGTGTAGAGCTAATGGGCGTTTTCTGTGGGAACATATCGCCATTAGAGGAAGGTGCCATTGTGATTCCATTAGTGCCATTAGTGCCAGATTAGGGCTGTAGGGGTTGTTACAGTGGTAGGTATAAAATGATTTAAGCTGTAGGGGAAATGAGGTGTAGTTTAATTCAATTTAATCTGAGTCAATTTTTATTTTATTTTTATACAGACATTTACACTTTAAACTTTTGATATTTGAAGGCCTTTTATCTTCCCCATATATCTATAAAATCCATTTATTTCTATCTATTTAATAAGTAACGTCCTAGACCAATTTTCACCATTTACAAAGCCATTTATTCTAATCCACCAAATAACGAAAACATTAAGCCATTTACACACACATACAAAGAAAATCGCATCGGTACTCGGACAGACCATTGACGGCAATCTATTTAATAACTGAGACATAAAGCCATTTCAGACACTCAGAGAAGCCATTTACTCCAACCTAATCGTGAATGACATTACACCCCGCATTACACTACCAACACAGACTAACACTCATGCACAACTGTACGTATTTTGCATCTGTTTGTTATTGTAATTAATGGCACAGGTAAGAGGCTATGATGACGCCATTATTAAAGGGGTTTTTTGGGGGCTAAGGTAATTTTGTATGTGGTTTAAATGGGTTTAGGTAGGAGAGGAGGGTTTTGTACTTGGTTTAAAGGGTTTAGGGTTAGGATAAGGGGTTTTGTACTTGGTTTAGGGTTAGGATAAGGGGTTTTGTGCTTGGTTTAAAGGGCTTAAGGATCATATAAGAGGTTTGATACTTAATTTAAAGGGTTTTAGAGCTGGATAAGGGGTTTAGGGGTTATGTACTTAAGGGATTTTAGGGCTGGATGGGGCACAGTATTATATAATTTACTTTCCTTCAAGTTGGTTAGGTTAGGTTATTATTTCCTTCTGTATAAAAATATTCTTAATGTTGCATTGGTGCACTAATGTAATGTTGCAATTTGTACTGATGTAATGTTACAATTTGTACTGTCGTGATGTTGCAATTAATGTAATAATGTAATATTGCAGTTGGTGTTATAATGCAATGATGCAATTAATGTAATAATGCAATGTTGCAATTCATTTAATAATGTAATGTTGCAATTAATGTAATAATGTAATGTTGCAATTTATATTGATGTACTAAATATATTTCTAATATTGACCTAAGGACACACCTGTATTAGTATGATAATTAAAAAAATATTGCAAATTGGTGCTTCCCTTATCGATCAACTTGTTGCTTGTGCATGTTGACGGAAATATTGCACAAAAACAAAACAGATTAACCAACAACTGATATAGTGACGGCACAGTTTTTTGTTGTTGATGTAGGTGGAGCAATTGATAGCTGTTGTCTGATGCAATGTTATGACTGCTGCAGATGATTGTTGATTTGATTGATTGATTGTTGATTGGTTTAACTCGGGGGGGTAGAGAGAGGAGGGGGGGTTGTGTAATGCTTCTTAATCTTAGTTCCTAATCTTGTGTATCGAGTTGTGATTATGTATTGTGGTTTTTTTTCGTGGTTTCCAAGTTTCCAATCCTCTCTCTCTCTCTCGTCTTCAACCTTCTCAATTGAGTGTTTGGATCTGTTATTTAACCCTGAAATATCCCCTTCCCCTTATTAACGGGTCACTGAAGTGTACAATGTCTTAACACCTCCATCACAACACCTAGTTCCGGGTTATCAAATGGCTTGTGTAGACTTAGGTTTTTTTTTTTTCTCGTAACTTGAGAACGTATCTAACTGACTGTCTTTGACCTGACCTGACCTGACCTGACCTAAACTTGACCTACGATACGGGATTGGATTCTCATAGGTTCATTTACGATGATTTTTTCCCCTCGTAATTTGAATGGGTAACAGTGCAATTGGATAACCTGTTTAATAGTATTCAATATGGCGTTTAAATGACACTGAGACTATACCTTAACTAGATGCACTTAGTTATGAAAGTTTAAGGATGGAAATAAAGTTACAGAATAAAGAACAACTCTTAGGGAATAAACTTAAGGTACATAATATTTGTACCACCAGTTAAGGGACAAAATTAGGGTACATAATATTTGTACCACCAGTTAAGGGACAAAATTAGGGTACATAATATTTGTACCACCAGTTAAGGGACAAAATTAGGGTACATAATATTTGTATCACCAGTTAAGGGACAAAATTAGGGTACATAATATTTGTATCACCAATTAAGGGACAAAATTAGGGTACATAATATTTGTACCACCAGTTAAGGGACAAAATTAGGGTACATAATATTTGTACCACCAGTCAGGGGACAAAATTAAGGTACAGAGGCTTTGTCATTCAGGTCCTGAGATTTGAGGTCCCCCCTGATCTATACACACACTCAACAAGGCCTATAGAGAGAGCCCTGTATGTAGGCTCTGGCATTATCGTCATTAACCTTCGTCGAGGGCGAGGTAATGTGACCCTTGAGTAAGTAGGGCTCAAGGGTGATAATTGCCTGGTTTTGAGGAAGGACAAGGGAGATAGGGCCTTAGGGCGAGGGTGTACAAGGGTGAGATTCTCCTTGAGGGGCGATCATGGTGTCAAATGGTGAATGGCTCCAACCGAGTGCTTTGTTTTTGCTGCAATCATGTTGACAGGAGACACTACAGTATAACCCCCAACCCCCACCCCCCAACCCCCCAACCCCACCCTTCCTTCTTCTTGTTCTTCCTCTTCTTCTGGCCTCCTCTTCATCTGTCTTCCTCCCCTCCCCATCTTCCTCCTCCTTCCTCTGTCCTCCTCTTCCTCCCGTTTGCTCCTTCCTTTCCTCCTCTTACTATTACCTTCCCTCCCCTTCATCTACCCTCATGTCTCCTCCTCCTCCTCCTCCTCCTCCTCCTCCTCCTCCTCCTCCTCCTCCTCTTCATCAAAACAAGGACGACACATAGCCGATAATTTCCCCTTCCCCTTCCTATCCCTTCCATTTGCCACCCTCCTATCACCCCTTCCTCCCCTCCTTTTCTCCCCCTTCCTCATTACCTCCCCTTTCCTTCAATCTTCCTCTCCTTTCATCCTTCCTTCCCCCTTACCCTGCTTCTCATCCTTCATCCCCTTCTCTCTTCCTCCCCTTCTCTCCCCTCCTTCCTCCTCTTCCTCCCCCCCCCCATCACCCAAAGGACCGATAACTAGGTTTTTTTGATGGGAAGATGAACTCAAATCAATTACCAGATATTGTACGCTAATTTTGTGCCTGTTAATGTGATGTGGGTCATTAAGGCGAGTCATTATGATGGCCGGGGCGCTAATGTACCTGGGGAGAGGAGGGCAGGGGAGACGATGGTTGGGGAGAAGAGGGCAGGGAGATAAAGGGAAGGTTGGATAGATTGATGATAATAATAATAATAATAATAATAATAATAATAATACAACATTACTCAGGGTAGTTAAGATGAATCAACACGATCTATCATTTTGTTACACACACACACACACCCAGATGATTTTTGGTGTTGGGTGGGGAATGTGGGGAGGGAGATGAGATTTAGGTAGGGGGATTATGTGAGTGGTTATGTTTCACCCATATAGAGGCTGGTCGTTGTCTCCCATGTGTACAGTACACCGCCCACCTGCACCGCCCACCTGCCCACCTGCACCTTTTTACTACTACACTCTCACTCACTCCTCCTCGCCTCCTCGCCCCGTGGTGGGAGGTGTGTGGGGTGGCGGCCGTGGCCCCTCCCCCGCGGGGGGTTGTGTGGACCACGTAACCCCAGCTGTTGTTAGGCCTCTTGACCCCGCCCGGCCCCGTCCTGCCCCGCCTCGCTTAATTCCACCCCGCCCCGTTCCGTGTTGCCTTTCTCTCAACCCGACCCATCCTCACTGAAATCCGTGTTCTCTGCTTCACCTCACCCAACCAACCCAGCACAGCCTCATCCCACCCCACCCCTCTCAACACAGCATCACCTCACCCTGCTCTGCCTGACCCAGTTCACACCAAAATGACAGACACGATGACAGTATTATTATTACTATTATTACTATTATTTTGCTATAAGAAATACTAGCAATAGTAGTACTAGTAGTAATAGTAATTTATATGAACTTTCAATGTTATTATCCTCAACATAAATACCACCATGTTGGATCCTATCTCCTACTGATAGCCCGCCACCTACAGGCACCTCAGCACCTGACGTGTTTCTGAGAGTGGGGGCGGTGATGATGGGCGTGGGGTGGCATGATGGTAGATGTGGGCGTAGGGGGTGGCATGGTTGTGGTAGGCGTTGGTGGGGTGGTAGTGGTGGTGTGTGTTGGTGAGGAATGGGTGGTGGATGGGGGATGGTAGTGGGCGTTGGTGAAGGATAAGAGATGGATAGTGGGTGAGGGGTGAGGGATGGTGGTGGGCGTGTGTGGGCGTGCGGGTGGTCGTAGTTGTCTCAAAGCATCAATTTTCTAGGTGTTCAATTTGGAAGAGTTGTCATTTTCTCATATGTGACACCGCCTTTGTTTACTGGTGGTGGTGGTGGTTGTAGTGATGCTGGTAGTTGTTGTAGTGATGCGTGTAGTTGTTATAGTGATGCTGGTAGTTGTTGTAGGTTAGGTTAGGTATATGTGAGCAATATATTCCTTCATTTAGTTAGTTATAAGTGTCATTGTTCGGGTATTAGATTAAGAGGAATATATATGGGAGAAATAGGAACAGGTAAATCGTGGTAATTACAGGTGTAAGACTCCTCGGGAAGCACCACCAGGTAGAGGCCAGGTTGATGGGCTTTAAACAGTTCGTCTTCATAAAAAAAAACATCTGATGGCAAGGCGACCGTTCAAGGGCCCCTATTAAGCCAACGCCAGCACGAGCAGTTAGCAGCGTTTGGCTCTCCTCTCCAGAACAAAAGTACATGTTTATAGAAAATAAACTGAGGCGAGCGTTTGGTGGGTTTCTGCTGACAGTGGCGTTCGATTCGCCAGGCTTTTCAGCAAGAAGTGACTCTCCGTTTGATCTTTTTTTTTAGCTAGCAATGACGTTCGTTTACGACAGGGGCATTAGACTGTCGTGACGAGGGGTGGGAGTCACGTTGGCAGGGAGGGAGGGAGGGAGACAGGCAGGGAGGTAGGCATGGAGGGAAGCAGGGAATGAGGAGAGGAGTCAAGGAGAAAGGGGGCCAGAGAATGAGCGAAGGACCCAGGGAGTGAATGAGGGAGGGAGGCAGGGAGTGAATGAGGTTTTAGTTTAACAAATTTATTGACAAAACTTGGAGTACAGTTTGCCTATTCTGAGTAATTCAGTCAGGTCTTGACACTGAGGGTGGTATCGCTTCTCACTGCCACGCAGGACAGAGGTTCATACACAAGAAAACATACCTACACATGTATACATAGATCAGATTCATGTGGGTGATGTCACTGCTTACTGCCATGGGAAGGAAGGCAGGGCGTGAACGAGGGAGCCAGGGAGACAATTGCAGTGTCTGTTTTCAATTATGGGAGAAGACCTGAGGAGGAGGGTTGTGGCCGCCAGCAGCCCTCCCTCAGGTGTCAGGGTTTAGTGCCTCCCCTCCCCTCCCCTCCCCTCCTCCTTCACCATGTTGTCCTGGAAGGGGGGGGGGGGTCATACGCCAGGTACAAGTAGTTAAGGAATGTCAGGTATTTTGCGACTGATTATGCGATATGTAAATAAGGTTGATATATTTATTTGATATTGAATTTATTATTATTATTTTTATTATTATTATTATTATTGTTATTGTTGTTTATTAATGGTGTTTTTGTCTCTTTACAGGTGAGTGTTACCTGGTGGGGTGAATCATGGTCGGAATGGTGATGTATGGTTTGGTCTCTCTCTCTCTCTCTCTCTCTCTCTCTCTCTCTCTCTCTCCACCTCATAACTTCTCCGCTGCCCAATAATACCAAGGAGCCAGGCTATGGATCTTAAACACTGTCCTTGTACCCTGGGTGGATGAGTGGATGTGGGTGGATGAAGGTGATTATTAGTGGTTCAAGATAGCATATAGGCTGGTGGAGACTATGTATAACCCAGGTAATGTATGATGGAGAAGTAATTTATACATATGAATGAATATGGCAGTCTAGTCACCCCCCCCCAGTCGACCCAGTTGTGCGTGTGTACCGAAAGTGGTTGAGTGTAGTGCCGGTCACGCTGTCTCCCTGTGTATTGAATCCCCCTACTTTAACTTTCATAGGGTGAGGATGTCTGTATGTATGTATGTCTGTATGTATGACCCAAGTGGGCCCTAAAACAGGCTCTCCACAGGTCCTTAGACCGAGTCAACCACGATCCTGAGGTTTGGTGTGCCCAGTGTGGATTTGTTGTGGATTTAAAAAGTGGATTTCTGGTGGATGGGGCAGGTGGGGGAGGTGGTGTGGTGGAGTGTAGCGTGGGTGGGGGTGTGGTGTGGTGGTGGGAAAGAGGATTAAATGAGGATGAGTACTACGTGTTGGAATGCGTCTCTCTCTCTCTCTCTCTCTCGGGTTCAGTTACCTGGCGTCCACTTACTGGCGTCCACTTACCTGGCGTTCATTTACCTGGCGTCCACTTCCTCGTTGCCTAGGACAGGTCGTCGAGGTAGAGACGCCTGGTTGCTTCATTAAATAAGCTAGAGTGACCTAATTGACAGGTTATTTGGATTATCTGGATTAGAGATGATTATGATTGGACGCGATTATACCTAGAGGTGATTAGAGCTTATGCCAATCAATAACCTAACCTAACCTAACTTAACCTAACTTAACCTAACCTATCTTCACCTTACCAAATCTATCTTCACCTAACCTTACCTTACCTTACCTTACCTTGGCCCTTCTCTCACACACACACACACACAAACACACACACTCTCTCTCTCTCTCTCTCTCTCTCTCTCTAATAAGAAGCACTAAAATGAATTACTGAGGGAACGTGTGTGCGTCTGTCTGTCTGTCTGTCTGTCTGTCTCTGTCTGTCTGTCTTTCTGTGTGTCTGTCTGTCTGTGTGTCTGTCTCTGTCTGTCTGTCTGTCTGTCAGTCTGTCCCTTTGTTAGTCTTTATCTAATTTAATAACATTCAATTGTGTTGTGTATATTAAGAATCAATTTTACGTTCACTTATGTCGTACTACGCACATGTACACAAAACGCACGCACATCACTACACAATACAGCATACCACAACACAATACAACATACCACAACACAATACAACATAACACAATACAACATACCACAACACAACATACCACAACACAATACAACATACCACAACACAATACAACATACCACAACACACCACAACACAATACAACATACCACAACACAATACAACATACCACAACACAATACAACATACCACAACACAATACAACATACCACAACACAATACAACATACCACAACACAATACAACATAACACAACACAACCACAACACAACACAACCACAACACAACACTACCACAACACAACACTACCACAACACAACACTACATAACATTAAATTTTTACTCCTTTTAATTCCTTGTTCTATTTTAAACCTCAGTGACGACGCCGTGGCGCTCCAGTTTCTTACACACACACACACACACACACACACACCCACACACACACACACACACACACACACACACACACACACACACACACACACACACACACACACACACACACACACACACACACGACATAACCATTGTGTAGCAACTTAAAAAATAGAGACAAACTGATACTCCCCCTTCACCCCCTTTATCCTCTCCCCTTTTACCCTCCCCATGCGCCACAAAGTACAGTCCGGCCACGCCATTAGATCCACAACACAGCTAATAGTGCAGGGGTTGAAAATGGATAAGGGATGTAATGGATATAAATGATGGTCGGTTCTAACCCTTTGTGAGAGCCAGGATGTGCCCGTCTTCTTCTGTACTGGGGGTGGGGGGAGAGGGTAGGGGAGGATAGGGGTTGAGAAGATAGGGGAGGGGAGGGAGGGGTAGGGAGGGTAGGGGAAGGAAGATAGAATATAGAGAGGGGGAAAGGAAGAGGGATGTTAGGGAGAGGATGTGAGGATAGGGGAGAGAGGGAGGGTAGGGAAGGAGAGGAGGAAGAGGGATAGATGGCATGGGATGAGAAAGAAGAGGAAGTAAGAGGTGGGAAAGAAGGGGGATGAGGAATGGTGAGAAGGAGGAAGGTAAAGAAGAGGGAGACGCTTAAGGGAGACAGATTGAGTAAGGGGGGAGGGGGGAGGAAGGGGGTAGCAGGGTGGAAGGGAGGGAGGGGTGATACTATTTCTTAAGGGGGGTGGGAGGTAACGTGGAGGGGGGATGGGATGACAAGTTGATTATGTGATATATATTTTAGTTTTTGTTTTTATTATTTTATTTGTGAGGAACTTTAGGGGGAGAGATGGGGTTGTGTCCGGCCAGAAGAGAGTGAACTTCGAAGTCTATGACATACATACATACATACATACATACATACATACATACATACATACATACATACACATACATACACACATACATACATACATACATACATACATACATACACAGACAGTACAGGCCACAGTAACGGGGTAATTGTCGTAATGTTTACAAACGTTTACTCATACTTTTTCATCATTAGTTTTACCTGGTGACTGTGTCAAGGTGTGTCTGAGGGAGAGGAGGTGGCTACTCTCCCTAAAGTAAGGGAGAAGTGGGTGATTACTCGGCCTTAAGCGAGAGAGAGAGAGAGAGAGAGAGAGAGAGAGAGAGAGAGAGAGAGAGTGGCCTCACAGTGCCAAGCGGTCGCCCCTGGGATAAATATGTTTATGTGTGCCACTTAATTGTGGAGATGAGAGGAGTTGACCAGTGCCAGGGTGGAGGATGTGTCGGTCATGCTTAGTGCCACCCTTGAAGTACACACACACACACACACACACACACACACACACACACACACACACACACACAGGTACAGTAATTCCCACCTGTTGGCAGTATGATACAGGTAGCGCTTTAACCTAACTATAACATTAATCACTTTAACTTAATAAACCTTAACCACCGTCTTGTTACCAGGACCATAAAACACATCAACACACTAATACAGTACCGTCGTGATACATTAACCAGACACGTATCCTCAGAGTAGCTGGATACATAGAGACAGTGGATACATATGAATATTTTCGGTGTAATTCTCCCTTATATCTGTGAATCTGTCTAACCCTTATGTTATATTCTCAAAAATTCGTAAGTTTTTTCGTAAGATTTTTTTAGTTAATATAAGCGCATCTATTTGAGGTAATGTCAGTGCAATTTTTTACCTTAATCTGAGTTGTATCAATTTTTTTACCTTAATCCGAGTGTGTGCCATATATCACCTTAATCCGAGTTTGTTCAAAATTTGATCTTTACCCAAGTATGTGCTAAATTTTTACCTTGTTTTAATTCACGTCCATGCCAAATTCTTCCCTTAATCCAATTCCATGCAAAATTTGACCTTAATCCGAGTCTAAACCTTAATCAGAGTCTCAACCTTTATCCAAGTCTCAACCTTAATCAGAGTCTAAACCTTAATCAGAGTCTAAACCTTAATCCAAGTCTCAACCTTAATCCGAGTTTAAACCTTAATCCGAGTCAACCTTAATCAGAGTCTCAACCTTTATCCAAGTCTCAACCTTAATCAGAGTCTAAACCTTAATACGAGTCTCAACCTTAATCCGAGTCTAACCCTTAATCCGAGAGTGTGTAATTCATCTTTATCTCGTGTTCTCAAGGGCTCTGGTAAGCTTCATTCCCCTAAGTTAAGTAACACGAGAACACATCCACTTATGGTAGAGCGTCACAGTGTAATTTTGGGGCTGCCATTTTTACTGCAGTGTTTTGGGGTGTTGGTAAATGGCTCCAGTTAGATGTCGCTTGTGTTGGTGACCTTGGCTGTCTGAGGGTGAGTCTGGTCACTGTGATAAGGGCTGGTGGTCAGTAAGGGCTGGTTATTAAAGGGTGGTCAGTAAAAATTGGTCAACAAGGGCTGGTCAGTTTAGTAAGGGCTTCTGACCCCGGGGTAGTAAAGTGTAGGATTCCTGACCTCGGGGGAGTAAAGTGTAGGACTCCTGACCTCGGGGGAGTAAAGTGTAGGACTCCTGACCTCGGGAGAGTAAAATGTAGGACTCCTGACCTCGGGGGAGTAAAGTGTAGGACTCCTGACCTCGGGGGAGTAAAGTGTAGGACTCCTGACCCCGGGAGAGTAAAATGTAGGACTCCTGACCCCGGGGTAGTAAAGTGTAGGACTCCTGACCTCGGGGGAGTAAAGTGTCCGCCACGGCTTAACTCAGTGATTATAACCGTGTCGTGTTATTTACCAATGTGGTTAGTGGTGTGAGTGGTCCTTCCCCGCTGGTGGTGGTGGTAGTGGTGGTGATGATGGTGGTAGTAGTGGTGGTGGGGGTAGTGGTAATTGTTGTTGTAGCAGGGTTAGTGTTTAGGGTGATGGTTGGGGTGGTGGTGATGGGGATGGTGGTGATTAGGGAGTAGTGATGGTTGTTGTTGGGGTAGTGGATGGTGGTAGTTTTTTTTGCAAGTCAAATAGGCCCCAGTCCTCATAGGCCTCAACCTAACTTAACCAAATCATAAGGATTGAAGGCCTAGCAGTTGAGGTCAAACAACAGGTGTGTCCACAACTCCCAGAGACAAATTAACTTGTTTCCTTAATGGTAATATTTGCTAACCTCTCTCTCTCATCCTCAACGAGACTCTTCATCAAACCAACCCTGTATCATCGCACGCCCAGACTGCCCACATTTACCCAGGCGGGCGGCCCTCAGCCCAAACCCTCCTCCCTCCACCTGCTTCCACCACCTCCCACCCAGTCTCCTCCACCCACTCATCCGCCCTCTGCCAACCACCTACCATCCATCTCCACCCACTCATCCTCCTCCACCCACTCATCCTCTCCCTCCGCCCACTCATCCCTCCTCCGGCCCACTCATCCCTCCACCCACTCATCCCCTCCTCCACTCCACTCCATCCCCCTCCTCCACCCCACCTTCATCCCTCTCCTTCACCCACCCATCCCTCTCCTCCGCCCACTCATCCCTCTCCTCCGCCCACTTTTTTTGGTACTTGGCGCCTTCTTAAATCCCTGGGCCAACTGCCCTACACAACCCCAGACGTGTAATTAATCCCCCAACGGAATACTGGAGGAGGAGGAGGAGTGGAAGACGTGGGTGGAGGAGTGTGGGTAGTGGAGGAGGAGAGGGGGTGTGGATAGGGGAAGTGGGGGAGGTGAGAGAGACAAGAATTCACACCGTGTTTTTATGTTGCGTCCTAATCCGTTTTTTTTTTCAACCTTGTGGGGGAGGGGTCAGGGGGGTGGGGTGGTGAGGAGAGGTCAGAGGAAGGGGGTAGGGAGGTAAAGTGATATTTATGCTCTTGTCCGGAATCTTGTCTCTCTTTGTTGTGCTCTTTCCCCTCACCCCCCTCCTCACCGCTCTTGATATATATATTATCCGTGACTACATGCATGTGTACGGGTCTTAATGTCTGTACGTGTGTCATGATATACCTGTACTATACCTGTTTAAGAGGCGTTCAGGGGTTGTTTTCCCACACGCCACCTTCTTGTAGTTCTCACCCGGGGCAACCCAGGGTTAAAAGTCACTGTAAACATCTTTCGCGTCCGTGAGTCTTGAGTGTGTGGGTTCGAT
This sequence comes from Homarus americanus, assembly GCF_018991925.1. Taxonomy (NCBI): domain Eukaryota; kingdom Metazoa; phylum Arthropoda; class Malacostraca; order Decapoda; family Nephropidae; genus Homarus; species Homarus americanus. The sequence continues at coordinate 303,944 of NW_024747495.1, forward strand.
TCTCTCATTCCTTTACCCTCCCTTACCCCCCTCCGTCTCAATCCTTACCTACCTTCTTTCCTATTCCTCTTCTTTCTTCTTCTTTCCTCTTCTTCTTTCTTCTTCTTTCCTCTTCTTCTTCTTTCCTCTTCTTCTTCTTTCCTCTTCTTCTTCTTTCCTCTTCTTCTTCTTCTTTCTTCTTCTTCTTTCTTCTTCTTCTTTCCTCTTCTTCCTCTTCTTCCTCTTCTTCTTTCTTCTTCTTTCCTCTTCTTCTTCTTCTTCTTTCCTCTTCTTCTTTCTTCTTCTTTCTTCTTCTTCTTCTTTCTTTCTTGGATGTTGTTACTGTGTGTGTGTGTGTGTGTGTGTGTGTGTGTGTGTGTGTGTGTGTGTGTGTGTGTGTGTGTGTGTGGGTGTGTGTGTGTGTGTGTGTGTGTGTGTGTGTGTGTGTGTGTGTGTGTGTGTGTGTGTGTGTGTGTGTGTGTGTGTGTGTGTGTGTGTGTGTGTGTGTGTGTGTTGCTTGCGTTCTGGTATGTCGTCGCGTGAGTCGGGCGGGCAGTGTCGTCTGTAATCTCCTTTAAGTGTGTAACAACATCCGCTGCTATAACAACTGTCAGACCCATAACGTACTCAACTTTATATATGTACTCAACCCTATATATATGTACTCAAACTTATCTCACATGTACTCAAACTTATCTCACATATGTACTCAAAATTATCACACATATGTACTCAACCTTATCTATGTACTCAAACTTATCTCACATATGTACTCAAAATTATCACACATATGTACTCGACCTTATATATGTACTCAAACTTATCTCACATATGTACTCAACCTTATCTATGTACTCAAACTTATCTCACTTATACGTACTCATATATTCGTCATAATCTAACTTCTTGACCTGTGTTTTTAAGGCAAGAAAAAGTCCTGCAGTCACCTCTCTCTCTCTCTCTCTCTCTCTCTCTCTCTCGGAAGCGTGACGTGTTGAAACTTAAGGTGTTATGGTCTAATACGACAGGTGTGGTGGTAGTGGTGGTTGATGTGTGGTGGTGGTAGCAATATTAGTGGTAGATGCGTGATGCTGGTAGGTGTGTGGTGGTAGTAGCATAATACTGGTAGATGCTTGATGCTGATAGGTGTGTGGTGATGGTAGACGATTGGTGGACATAGGATAGTAACCATAGCAGCAGTAGTAGTAGTAGTAGTAGTAGTAGTAGTAGTAGTAGTAGTAGTCGTAGCAATAGTACCGTGGGAACCAACTACGGCACCTCTTTCCCCCTTATCAACGTAATCATTTTTTTGCATCGCCCGTCGACGCTGGTGCCTAAGTTAAATTGATGACGCAGTGATGGTCGCCCCGTCCTTCTGGTGGTGTGCCTAGGTTAGGTTTAGGTTAGGTTTGGTTAGGGTTAGTTTAGGTTTGGTTAGGTTAGGGTTAGGTTAGGGTTAGGGTTAGTTTAGGTTTGGTTAGGTTAGGGTTAGGTTAGCATCAAGACATGTAGTCATCAAGTGAAATAAACAAAGAATGTGTAATCTAACCTTCCATTAACATTCTATTTCCTTTAAGTCATTTCCGTGATTGTGTGAGGTGTTGTGAACGTCTTTGTACAGAGTGGAAGAGTGGTAATTGATTGGTAGTTGAGGGCGGTGATTTACTATGTTATTTCCCCCCTCGTGGTGTAATACTGAGTCGTGTCGTCAAGGTTGGTGACTGTCATTGTGTTGTGTCATGGCTGTACTGACCTGTCGGATGGAACACACTCACATTCTCTCTCTCTCTCTCTCTCTTGTAGTTATGTGGGCTGTGGGATGGTAGTAGTAGTGTGTAGTAGTGGTGGTGGTGGTAGTGGTGAAGATAGTGGTAGTAGTACTGGAAAAGATGAGGATAGTAGAGTAATAGTGGTGGTAGTGAAGATGCTAGTAGTGGTGGTAGTGGTGATGGTGGTAGGAGGGCAGCAGTGTCTGGTGAGTATCCTGCAAGGACCACCCACCTGTCTACGGAGGCGATTTATTGCACCCAGACGGCGGGTGTGGCTGAGAGGGGGGGTGAGGGAGGTAGAGGAGGGGTGGGGGAGGTGGGGGGGGTGAGGGAGGTGGGGGGTGGGGAGGTGGGGGGGGGGAGGTAGGGGAGGGTATGTTAAAATGGGGGGAGGAGGGAGATAACGAGACAGACGGAGAGATGAAAGAGAGGGGGGTGGTCGTGGCGGAAATGGTATCACACACACTGGACGAAAACAATACTGACTGTAGATTCATGTGTGTGTTGAGCACCAGTGAGAAGGACTCGCCAGGACACACACACACACACACACACACACACACTTCCTCCTCCTTCTCTCTCAATTTCCTTCTTTCGTCCTCTCCTTCTCCCCCCCCTCCTCCTCCTCCTTCTCACGTATTTTCTCTTCTCTTTCTCCTTTTCCTCGTCCTCTTGCCTCTTTCCTCCTCTTTCCTGCCTCCATTTCTCTTCTTCCCTTCTTCTCTCCCTTATTTGATCTTCCCCTCCACTATTCCCCACCCTCTCCCCACCCCATCTTTACAAGCGTGACGTCAATTTGTATGAAATTATGACGTCACTATTTAGAACCGTGACGTCAATTTGTTTACATGGGTGACGTCACAAGGGTTACTGGTGACAGGTAAACGCCATAATTTCTTATATTATTATTTTATATATAATGTGGGGCGTCTGACAGCGGATGTGAATAATGTCTCTTGTGTCTGTCTGTCTGTCTGTCTGTCTGTGTGTGTGTGTGTGTGTATGTGTGTGTGTGTGTGTGTGTGTGTGTGTGTTGTGTGTGTGTGTGTGTGTGTGTGTGTGTGTGTGTGTGTGTGTGTGTGTGTGTGTGTGTGTCTGTGTGTGTGTGTGTGTGTGTGTGTGTGTAAATATATTATATGTGATTGTTGTTATTAACCTGTTTTTTTGTGTCTGTCTGTCGTGTTTCTTATATGGTTATTTGTTTTTCTTTTAGTGTTGTTATTATTGTCTCTTGTCTATCTATCTATCTGTCTATCTATCTGTCTATCTATCTATCTATCTATCTATCTATCTTATCTATCTATCTATCTATCTATCTGTATTCGATGATCCTTTGAAATGAATCTGAAGTAATTTGGGGGAGATTTTTCGTCGGTGGGGAATTTAATTAACTATTTCCAGGAATTACTGAGGATATTATGGAGGAGGGAGGAGGAGGAGGGAGTAGGGGAGGAGGGAGGATGGGAGGATAGTTGAAGAGGATTGTGAATATGGCACTAATCCACCACCCCATCATCTCCCCACTCACCCCCATCATCTCCTACCCCCTCACCTCCCCCCTCACCTCCCCCTCACCTCCCCCCCACCTTCAGTATACGTGCCACCTCTACCGCTAATTGTTAGGTGTATAAGGGCCAATCCCTACCTAGGTCGCCCGCTCTACATTAGGATCGGCTGGGTCAAGAATCGAGTCCGTTCGTAGGTCCTCCTCCGAGAGCCCACAGGACGCGGTAATAGGCGTGGGAAGAAGCGCCCGATATTCTGGCACGTAGGATACTTCACTCGCACCGAATTCCTGAGAACACCGGGTCGAATATTGCCTTATCCCAGCTTTTGCAGGACTCGTTTTAGCCGGATTCGAGATTTAACCGGACTCAAGCTAAAGCCGGACTCGAGGTATAGCCGTACTGCAGCTCTTGTCATTTTTTGAAACACCCTGTAACATCAAAATCCCAGAGCCTCTTTTTGTAACACCCTGTAACATTAAAATTCTAGAGCCTGTTTTTTGTAACACCCTGTAACATCAAAATCTCAGGCACTTTTTTAAAAACCCTGACATCAAAATCTCATGGGCCACTTATTGTAACACCCTGTAACATCAAATCTCAGAGCCACTTTTGTAACACCCTGTAACATCAAAATCTCAGGCCACTTTTGTAACACCCTGTAACATCAAAATCTCAGAGCCACTTTTGTAACACCCTGTAACATCAAAATCTTAGGGCCACTTTTTGTAACACCCTGTAACATCAAAATCTCAGGCCACTTTTTGTAACACCCTGTAACATCAAAATCTCAGGGCCACTTTTTGTAACACCCTGTAACATCAAAATCTCAGAGCCACTTTTTGTAACACCCCGTAACGCCCAAATCCCAGAGCCATTGATTCTGGCAACACAGTTCAGAATCCGTTTCCCCAGAGCCACTAACTCAGCCATTTACTCCTGCGGCTCGTACTGTGGGCGGTTCATTTAACCTTGAGTAATAAACTATCGCTGTGGTCATTAACGAGACGATTTAAAGGGTCGCATCGGATTAAAATTAACATGGTAATTAAGACACCAAGGTTGACTATACATCTTGTGGTGGTGGTGTAGTTTATGGTGGTGGTGGGGGAGTGGGGGGGTGGTGGTGGAGTGTTGTTTATTGTGGTGGGAGCGTGTAGGAAGAGTGTTGGAGATGTGTTAGATGTGGTGGGGAGAGGTGATAGGGCCGGTGTTGAGGAGGTGATGTGAATAACAATGTTAATAATTTCACGGTAAAACAATCTTGCGTATAAGATATCCAAACAAACACAAGGTAGAATTATGCGTATAAGGTCTTTAGACATGCGTAAAGTAACACAACAATGCGTATGAAATAAACAAACATGCGTACGGCTGAGCAACAAATCGTATAGTGATGAAGAGAAACGAAATAACGAATGAAAAACAGACAATAAAAATTCGATAGTTTTAACCACGAATTTTGCGCAAGAAAAGTCACAAAATTGCTGAACGAATGACTCTTACGCATCTACGAACACTTCTTCATCCACTCCCTCCCCTACCCTTCCCCTACTCCTCCCCCCCTAATCTTCTCCCTCCCCTTCCCCACTCTTCTCCTCATTTCTTTAACTCCACCTTACTCCCTCCCTTCCCTACTCTACCTCCCACCATCCCTCCTCTTCCCCTTTCTACCACCCTACCCCCACCCTCCCCCCTCTCCTACCCCCAACCCCCACGAAAAATAAAATATAAGTAGTTTTAACTCTTCGTAAGATTTCGGTTCAATAATAAATTTCGAGAAATCTTGCGTGTATAATGACCTGTGAAAGCCTGGGCAGTCTGCATCATCGTAAATTTGGTCAACCTGTGCGGACATAAATATCAGGGCAAAAAAGTGAGAGAGAGAGAGATAGGGGAGGGAGGAGAGAGAGGTGACGGAATAATATAGTTTAAGAGTAAGGAATATTTTGAGTTGATGGAAGGAGGGAAGTGGGTTTTAGTGGGTCTCTCTCTCTCTCTCTCTCTCTCTCTCTCTCTCATCATAATCAGGAGGGAGAGAGAGGGAGGAAGGATGACGTTACACTGTTTGAGATAGTCTCCCTCGCTCCTTAACACAGGTCGAGCTATAACTCAAACACACAGCCGCTCCCACCGTCCTACACCAACCTGGGAAATACTCAAGAGAGCTAATTAAGAGTCACCTGACAGGTAATGAGCCAGGACGTACCTGTGGCGGTCTGGGTGATTGTGAAACACCCAGCCTGGTTGCTTTTACCATGTAGGTGTGTGTGTGTGTGTGTTTTATCAGGTGTGGATGATGGAGATTTTTCGGGTTCATATCTGTATGTATGTATGTATGTATGTATGTATGCAGGGGTTGTGGCTGTAGGTAGACCTGATCGAGAAGTGATACAGGTTAGTGTGTATGACTGACTTGACGCGGTACATAATGGGGGGGTGAGTATAGGAGGGGGGGAGGGGTTAGTATAGGAGGGGGAGGGAAAGGGGTAGTAGAGGAGGAGGAGGAGGGGGTTAGTACAGGTGGGGGAGGTTAGTTCAGGTTAAGATTAGCGAGGTGGAGGAGCTGCTTCATAAACTCGTATCTCATCGGCTGTGTCCACTGGTCCGCCACGGCCGCAGGAGAGGTGGACCCAAGTTCTAATTGACACTTACGCTGGTGCCATAAAAAAGACCAGCTTGAGGGAGACATTGAGAGAATGTTTGTCATGTCTGTAGTGTCCATAAGCGTATCATTGGCGGGGTAAAGGGGAGTCGTACAGCCTCTCTTGTTGGGGTTCAAGTTATATATGGCGTACCACAAGGGGTGTATCTTAGCCCCTTTGGGAACCCTGAAACATTGCAATGGGTGTAGAGAACGCCAGACGCTACTGACTGCCCTTGCTGGCGTACCACAAGGGGTGTATCCTAGCCCCTTTGGGAACCCTGAAACATTACAATGGGTGTAGAGAACGCCAGACGCTACTGACTGCCCTTGCTGGCGTACCACAAGGGGTGTATCCTAGCCCCTTTGGGAACCCTGAAACATTGCAATGGGTGTAGAGAACGCCAGACGCTACTGACTGCCCTTGCTGGCGTACCACAAGGGGTGTATCCTAGCCCCTTTGGAAACCATCAACCGTGTTACTGTTGGGGTGAGAGAACACCAGGCTTGTTGACTGCTCATGCTGGCGTTCCACAAGGTGCTCTTGGTGGTCCACTTACGAACCGCAAGTGTACGCGGTCCATCCCGAACCCAGACAAACTTATGACCTCACAACTGAACCGTAATTAAACCTGGCCGTCTGATTCACGATTATTAAGATGTACCGTGTAGATGAGTACTGTACATGTACCGTGAAGATGAGTACTGTACAATGTACCGTGTAGATGAGTACTGTACATGTACCGTGAAGATGAGTACTGTACATGTACCGTGTAGATGAGTACTGCACATGTACCGTGTAGATGAGTACTGTACATGTACCGTGTAGATGAGTACTGTACATGTACCGTGTAGATGAGCACACATGTCAGAAGGAGTACTGTACATGTACCGTGTAGATGAGTACTGCACATGTACCGTGTAGATGAGTACTGTACATGTACCGTGTAGATGAGTACTGTACATGTACCGTGTAGATGAGTACTGTACATGTACCGTGTAGATGAGTACTGTACATGTACCGTGTAGATGAGTACTGTACATGTACCGTGTAGATGAGTACTGTACATGTACCGTGTAGATGAGTACTGTACATGTACCGTGTATAAATAGGGTCGTAATAAAGGGATACTCCTCGAGGTGCGTTGAAAGAGTATGTTTAAGTACTCTGGGTGCGTTAGAAAGTGATAGTTAATTCTTCTAAGGTACGTTTAAAGTGTGTTAATTGGTTTCTGGTTTGCGTGGAGGGTGTGGTAAAGATTTCATTGTGGTGCGTGGAGTGGGTTAATTCACGGTGGGGTGCGTTGAAGTCCGTTATAATTAGAGGGATTGAGTTAAGCGTTGTCGTAACTTCAAAGACGCTATTGATGAGGTGTGTGTGTGTGTGTCCATCAGTAATTAGGAACCTGGGTGTTAATCGTCGTGTTCCGGGGTAATCGTTAGCCAGTGCAGTTAGCGAGTTGTCCGAAGTGTTTGGGTTTTTTTCCTTGGCACTGGATCCTATACAGCTAAGGGTGTAGTTGGGTGTGTGTTGGTGACAGCTTCTACACCGTAAACAACTGATGTATCCCAATGTGGCTTTCGGGTCTACCAGTTTCGAACACGAGAGGCAACCATTAAGTGTTGGTGGGTGGGTGTGGGGTGGGGTTAAGACAGGGTGAGTATTGTTGGAGTAAGGGAGAGAGAGAGAGAGGAGAGCACAGCATACTATGTGGTGGTGGAGTGAACCTGCCACACTACTAAGCGTCCCCCAAGGAGGGTATGGAGAGCCTTGCCTGGTTGTGAGTTGGACAAAGGCGCCCCTAAAGGCTCTCCTCCTCCTCCTCCTCCTCCTCCTCCTCCCTCCTCCTCCTCCCTCCCACTTACCCTACCAAACACCAGGTGCCTCTCGTGTGTGTGTGTGTGTGTGTGTGTGTGTGTGTGTGTGTGTGTGTGTGTGTGCCATCCTATACCCAGCATCCCCACACTCCCCAGCACACACACACACATCCTCCACCACCTCCTGCTTACTCCTTCTGGGTCCTGGGGCACATCCCTCCTCCCAGCAAACTATCCCACCTGTTCTTTCTTCATGCTGCTTATTCTGCATGCACGTATGCACTCCATTCTCCTCCTCCTCCTCCTCCCTTTCTCTTCGTTTCCTGCCACAGGCGTTACTGCAGTTTGCGCTGATCTTCTGCACGTCTCTCTCTTCAGTGTCCTAGGGAACGTTAAGTCAGTGTCAAAGTTTCCGGGTCAGATTTGGTTGTCCGATCGTGTTTGCGTCGTCCTGTCCGTCGCGTCTTGAAATTTAGTGACGAGAGTGTTTGATAATCCTCCTCTCTCTCTGCCCCTCTTCCTCAACCATTCCCCATCTTTCCTCACCGACTTCTCCACAACCTCCCTTCCTCCCCCACTGTCTCAAGAGGTCGGACGAAGCTGTTAATCCGATTATTCGAAACGAAGGGGTTAACGTTACGATATCGGAATGTTATCGTTCTGGCGGTTAATCGTTGTGTTAGGTTAAGGTTTACTTGGGTTAGATTGGGTTAGGTTAGGTTAGGGTAGGGTAGGTTAGATTAGATTTGGTTAGATTAACTTAGGTTGGTTGGATGATTAGGTTAGTCACGTTCTCGGGGCGTTATCCTATCTTACGAGATGGTCAATGCTACGATAACGGAATGCTATGTAAATAAGGTTGATATCGTAACGGGGGTAAAGGCGTTCGAGAATATATCGCCTATTAGACTTGAGAGAACATAATTTTTTTTAAGTTACCCCAAAAATCAATTAAAATTTTTCTTGATTCTTCCCTCCTCTATTATTCATTTTAATTATCAATTTTTATTCTTTCTTTCCCTATTCCTTTGTCTCCTCTCTTTCTTTCTTTCTTTCTTTCTCACACATCCTCCGTCTCCTCTCCCTTGATTTATTTTTTTTAATTATCCGTTATTTCTATTCTTCCTTTTTCTCTATTCTATTGTTATCGTCATCTCTCTGTCTCTACCTCCGAATCCCTAATTATCCGTTCTTTGTATTCTTCTTTTCCTTATTCCTTTGTTTTGTCATTCTCTCTTCGTTTCTTGACACTCTTCCCTTCTTTAGTGGGGTTTTTTCTTGAATTTTCCCGTTGTTGTGGGTTTTTATATTTGGTTTTGGGTTTTGTTGTATTTTCTCGCTTTCATCTCTTTTGTTTCTTGGTTTTTTCTTTTATTTTGTTCCTTTTATCTGTTATATTATTTCTTCTTCTTCTTCTTCATTCACTCCTCCTCCCTTCACCCCTCCTCCTCCCTTCACCCCTCCTCTCCTCACCCCCTCCATCATCACCCTCCTCTCCTTACCCCCTCCATCATCACCCTCCTCTCCTCACCCCCTCCATCATCCACTTCTCCCCGCCTCCTGTTTACTCCCCTCTCTCTTCACTCATACAGTTTCCATCGCTCTGTTTGCACTTTATTTTCAACATCTCATCCTTGGCGTCGTCTCCTCTGCCTTCTCTTCACACACACACACACACTCACACACACGCACACGCAGACACACACTTAGGTAGCAATGCTTAAACTCGCTCACTCTCCCTCCCTTGTTTTGTCTACTGTTTGAGTCTCTCTCTCTCTCTCTCTCTCTCTCTCTCTCTCTCTCTCTCTCTCTCCCAAGCACCACCACCATCAATGAGTTTGCTTGCATCTTCCTCTCGCCTTGTTATGATCCAGTCAACAAGGTTATTACTGCTTGCAACCTGATCAACCAGACTGCCGATGCTTGCAAGATGATATTAAGTCATTAATTTTTGCATATTTTTAGGAATGTTGAATCTCTGGGAACATTTATCTTAATTTTGGTACCGATTTGTATATGAATGTGTATATGAATGTGTATATGAATGTGTATTAATATCTTTAGCGAATGTTTGTAACTAGAGATGTCACGTAATGTTTAGAATGTTTAGGTAATTTATCTTACTTACAAATGCCGTGAATATTTTGTTTTTGTCAATACGTAAAAACCTTAGTTAAAGCGTTGAGGGTTTACGCTTTTAACTACCAATGGCAGATAGGTTTGTGATGTATGGACACACCTGTATACGCACACACACACACACACCTGTATACGCACATTATATACATACATACCGGGGAAACACACGTACACGGAAATATGCACACATATACATACATACCGGGGAACACACATACACAGATATATATACACACACACACACACACACACACACACACACACAGAGGCAGCAGTATTTCCCTGGGAGTATTGCAGCGGCTTGCCTTACTGTATGTTTTATAAGACTGGATAATGATAGACTCTCCTGCCTCTCATCTGTAGGGATTTTTGTGTTTTTTTTGGTGTTTGTTTTTTTGGGAGTGGTGTTTTTTTTTCTCATCTTGATTTAGAAAAAAATAAAAGAGTCCGAGGGGGATTTTTTTTTCTGCTGGTGATTGTACAGTGAGTCGTGGGTGGTTTTTTTTTTTATTATTGTAGCTTTTGTTTTTCGATTTGTTTTATTTTTATTATTGTTATTTTTATTTATATTGTTGTTGTTGATTTTGTTAGTAGCCAGGTTTTCTTTCTTCTCAACTATGGGTCCTATGAACAATCCAAGGCACACTTCCTACACACACATCTGATGAGGGAGGGGGAGGGAAGAGGCAATGAGGGTGATAAAAGAGGTGGTGGCATGGAGGAGAGAGAGAGAGAGAGAGAGAGAGAGAGAGAGAAGAGAGAGAAGATACAGAGATACAATTACAGATAGTTACAGGTATAACGACAGGTACAGCAAAGATACAATTTCAGATACAGACATTATTACAGGTACAGATACAATTACAAAATACAGGTATAACTACAGGAATCTTACTGTAACAAGAACACACACACACTAACACAAGCCGGAAATAACAGAAATACATATATCGAAACGCAGGAATGTAACCCGGAAACCTTTTGAAACCATAAACACGGGTCAGTAGGCGATACGTGACGTGTGTTTTAATTCCATATGTTAAGGGGAAATAGTGTGGGAATGTTACCTCAGATAACAGTGGTCAGTTCACACGAATATTTCAGGATCACAATACCTGTTTTAATGTGTATCGGGGCGACGTATGTGAAATGTTTATCGGGGCGACGTATGTGTAATGTTTATCGGGGCGACGTATGTGTAATGTTTATCGGGGCGACGTATGTGAAATGTTTATCGGGGCGACGTATGTGTAATGTTTATCGGGGCGACGTATGTGAAATGTTTATCGGGGCGACGTATGTGTAATGTTTATCGAGGCGACGTATGTGAAACGTTTATCGAGGCGACGTATGTTTACTTTTTTCCGATGTAATGTTGTGTTTTGCTCGACCCAACAAACCAGTTATGAGGTGATGGTGGTGCTGGTGCTAGTGGTGTTGATGGTGGTGGTGATGCTGGTGCTAGTGGTGTTGATGGTGTTGATGGTGGTGGTGATGGTGGTGATGGGAAGCGTGTTCAGGGTTGGTGAATGAATGTGTGTGTATGTTATGGTTTTGGGGTCTTGTTGTGGTTGTGTTGTGGTGGTGGTGTGGTGAATAGTGTTGTTGTTATTGTTATTGTTTTTATCAGTGTTCATTATATAAATATTAATAGCATTCAGAATCATTATCACCCTCATTTCACCATCTCCCTTCCCTCCCCCCCCCTCACTCACACCTCCCTTCAACTACTTCACCATCCCTTCCCTTCAACACCCACCTTCCCTTCACCGCTCCACCTCCCTCACATCTGCCTTAACCACCCCCTCCCCTCCCTCACCCTCCCCTCCGTCATTCTCCTCACCTTCCCCCTCACCCCCCTCACCCCTGGGAACATTCACCGAAATCTCAGCCTTCGCCAAAATTCCTGTCGGCCACCGTAGAATAAGATGGGTCAGGGCAGCCACAGATAATCTCGCCTGAGTCACCCCTCCGGAAAGTTCCTCAGATCGTCTTTTGTTTTTCCGTCCTGGCTGGCGGCGTGCGTGTGTATAGACTCCAGAGAGAGGGAGGGAGGGGGGGTAGGGTGTAGGGAGGGAGAGAGAGGGGGGGGAAGAGGAGGGAGAGAGAAATAGCCCCAGTGCTGATGGTATCTTGTGTGTGTGTGTTCTCTCTCACACACCAACGAACGCTTGGATTTTAGTTTGGATTATCTTCTTGAAGCACGAACGAAAGATTGGATTTTCTCCCTCGACACGAACTGTTGGATTTAGCCCGGATTATATACTCGAATGGGGGATTATTTTATTTATTTTTTTTACTTGGATGTTTAGACGAACGGGTGGATTTTGTTGTGGATGTTTACACGAACGATAGGATTCTAGTCTGGATTAACGTGAATAAAAATCTAGATTCTACCCTGAGTATCCCTACACGAACGCCTCTTGGGTTTAAAGTCGGATTAGTCCCACGAACTCTTGAGTGATTGAAGGGAGTTATTTATTCACGGTCACACGTCCTTAGCTCCGTCAGTGAGTGTCTGTAACTCACTAACTGACGGAACTCTCAGCTTAATATATGGGAATAAATTATCAATCACTCTTGTATTTATTTAAGTTTTCTACAAATTTTCAAGACATATTATTCACGATCTAAGGATGCCATAGTGGGAATTCCTCACCGCCATTTTGGGGTGAAAAATTATATCCGGGACTGATAATAGAAAGGTAATGTGTTGTGGTCAGTCGTGGTGCGTATGACGACACACACACACACACACACACACACTCTCTCTCTCTCTCTCTCTCCATGTTTCTTGACAGTCCAGAGCTTACACTAGGCGGTAACTCTCACCCTAGCCCCCAGTGTGTGTGTGTGTGTGTGTGTGTGTGTGCGTGTGCGTGTGCTACAGGAGGCAACAGTTCCCTCGACTCCTTATTTAATAAAACATAAACATCGCCTCTCTCTCTGCTTTAAACCTCAGGAAAATCTGTTATAGTCCTTCTGTCTCTTAGTGTTCTCTGGTCACCTGAGGATTAGCCCCCCCCCCCCCACTCACCTTATTTCACCTAATGATTAACCCTGCTAACGTTATCTGGAAGGTTAGGTTAGCTTTAGGTTAGGTTAGCTTTAGGGTGGTTTATTTTAAAGCTAAGTTAGATTAACGTTAGTGTGGTTAATCTTCAGGTGGGTTAGGTTACATCCCTCATCCCTCCTCCAGTAGCCTCGTCAGGTAGAGCCAGGTAAACGACGTGTGTTTCAAGAGTACACAAACATACAGGTGGGTTAAGTGATGCTCTTTATCTTCACTGGATTTTAATTAAAAATGGGGCAGGTGAGAAGTGGGTGGCGGTGTCGGATACAGAGACACTGTTGCCCCGATATACAGAGACACTGTTGCCCCGATATACAGAGATACTCGCTGTCCTGGGATATACAGATACCGTTCTGATATGGGCTATAGATACTGGGCGTCCTGATATACAGAGATATTTCAAGCGTCCTGATATACAGAGACACTGTTGCCCCGATATACAGAGACACTGTTGCCCCGATATACAGAGATACTGTTGCCCCGATATACAGAGATACTGTTGCCCCGATATACAGAGATGCTGCTGCCCCGATATACATAGACACTGTTGCCCCGATATACATAGACACTGGCGATATATAGAGGGCAGTCCTATACTAACGGGTGTTGTGGAAGTCTTACTCAATACGTTACACACTCGCCCTTTGAAGTTTATAGTCTAGCGATATTTTTGGGTCTGGGTTTTAATGATACGCCGGACGATTTGTAGAAGATAGGTGTGTGTTTAAGAGCCAGGCGATATTTAAAGGGCAGTGAATTGCTAGTATAGGCCTTGACAGTGCTCTATAAATATGTAGAGAATAGTGAAGAGATGGTAGTGTTGTTAAGCCTTGCAATAATCTATGCTGGCGATATTTAGAGGGCAGTCACTTAATAAGTTCATGGCAGTATGAATAGCAAGGTAGACCCAGCCAAACCAGTTAGGCGGTGGTGGTGGTAGTGGTGATGGTGGTGGTAGTGGTGATGGTGATGGTAGTGGTAGTGGTGATGGTGGTGGTGGTGGTGGTAGTGGTGATGGTGGTGGTGATGGTGATGATGACGATAATAATGATGATGTAAATCTTAAACTACAATTTTATTTACACTTGTGAGTCTCCATATTTTTTTTTAACAATTAATTAACGTTAACAAAGAGTATTAAATCACACGATGCAGGAACCCCCCCCCATTCCTCCTCCCTATTATTATTATTATTATTATTATTATTATTATTATTATTATTATTATTGTTATTATTATTATTATTATTGTTGTTATTATTGTTATCCATATATCGTTATAACAAGCCTCCAATTAGACGGTATAATCACCCGTATTACTCTAATTACCGTTGTTATTATAGACGTCAATTATATGCATTTATAAGTGAAGGCTATCTGAGTAGTGAAGGGGAATTCGTGTAATTGTGATAACGTTGAGAGATAGGACAGACGTGAAGAAAAAGGGAGAAAGATGGAATAACATGAATTAATTATTATGTGATGGGAAAGTGATAAGTCATCTTGTTGTGTACGGTACATTGTGTGGTGGTGGTGGTGTGGGGGGTGTTGTTGTGGTGGTGGTGGTGTGGGGGGTGTTGTTGTGGTGGTGGTGGTTGTGTTGTTGTTATTGTTGATGGCGGTGTTGTTGTTTTTATTATTTCTTATGTTATTGTTGTTGATTTTATTATTATTATTATTATTATTATTATTATCCCCCATATAATTTATCATCTCTTACAGGTAAGTCGTTAGCTGACAGGTGATAGTGAAGTCCCCGTCGTGTATGGTGACGTATAGTGTGGCCTGAGTGTGTGTGTGTGTGTTTATTACTTTGATGTGTGGTTGAGGTTAAAACACACACACACACACACTAAGGTCATACATATATTTGTATGTACGTGGACTTGTGTATTTCCCATATTTAAAGCAATGTTTACATACGTCAGTCTACGCATAATGACATAACAAGGTTAGGTTAGGTTTGGTTAGGTTAGGTTAGGTGTACGTGTTAGGTGAGTATAGGTGAAGTGTACGAATTAGGTGATTATGATTAGGTGACTAAGACTAGATGAAATGTACTTGTTAGGTGAGTCAGACCAGTCCAGGTGAGTCAGACCAGTCCAGGTGAGTCAGTTAAGGTGGGAGATAGTCAACAGAGTGAAGGGGCGGTGTGTGAGGGTGGAGGGGTGATGTATGAGGGTGGGAGGGCGGCGTATGAGGGTGGAGGGTCAGTGTATGAGGGTGTGAGGGTGGAAGGGCGGCGTATGAGGGTGGAGGGTCAGTGTATGTGGGTGGGAGGGCGGCGTGTGAGGGTGGAAGGGTGGCGTGTGAGGGTGGAGGGGCGGCCATGATGCTGGTGTGTCGACTAACCCGCCGCGTGGTATTCTCCCGGCTAAGGGCGGCCTGAGAGGGGGAGGGGGAGAGAGAGGGTGGGTGAGGGAGGAGAGAGAGAGAGAGAGAGAGAGATAGAGAGAGAGGGTGGATGAGGGAGGTAGAGAGAGCGAAGGATCTTTTTGTATTACCCCGGCCAAACCTGTCCTGGCCTGACCGCGTCCCAATCCCTCCCCTCATGTCTTCCTTCCAATCAAATCCCCCTTCACACAATCCCCAGTCCCCACAACCAATCACAATCACCTCTGTAGCCACCCCTCTCGAATCTTGATTGGTATGTGGTAAGGAACCGACATTAGACCTCAAAATAGTACGATGTTATGGTTTTAAAGGAACGGATTCGAACTCACGACGATGGACCAGTGACCATTCCCCCTCCTCCTCCTCCTCCTCTCCTCCTTCCCTTTACCTCTCTCCCTCCCTCTCTACTCCCCCCCTCACCTTTACCTCACTCCTCCCTTCCCCCCTCCCCCTTACCTCCCTCCCTTCCCCCCTCCCTCACCTTTACCTCACCCCTCCTCACCTCCTGCCTTGATTCCGCGTTGGCCCTCGTGGTAAAAAGAGGGATTAGTTAGGCCTGGATGGTGGATTATCGCTTAGTCTCGCCAGGTACCATAACAAGGACCAATGCCTGACTCTTGTACGGGATAATGGAGGTCTGATTGACTCAATGTACTGTCGATGGATTTTTTAAAAGCCTCGAGAGTGGAAGAATATTTATGTGGCGTGAGGTCAGGTGTGTGTGTGTGTGTGGGGGGGGGGTTCAGGTGTGTATGTGTGTGAGGGGTCAACTGTGTATGTGTGTGTGTGTGCGCGGTGTTGACCCCTAGAAGGAAGGAAGGTAGATAGGTAAATGAGGCAGGTAGGTAGGTAAGTATGCACTGTGTTAGGTAGTAAAGGGAAGTCTCTCTCTCTCTCTCTCTCTCTCTCTCTCTCTCTCTCTCTCTCTCTCTCTCGATTACAAATTTGTTTAACAGGTTAGGTTAAGTTGAGATGGGATTAGTTTGGTTACGTTAAGTTTCATAAGATAAGAGTTAAAACATATTAGGTTTGGTTATAACACATTAGGGTTTATATAGATTGGTTTAAAACACATCAGGTTTGGTTGAAATACAATAAATTTACTTAGAATACAATAAGTTTGGTTAAAATACAAGAAATTTGGCTAGAATACAATAAATTTGGTCCAAAAATACGGTAAGTTTGGCTAGAATACATTAGTCGTATGTTTATGTATCAGGTGAGATAGTCAGAGGCGCGAGAATGAAGGAATTAGCGGTACAAATGCGCCACTATTATAAGCATCTGTACATTACCGTTACCTTAAGGTGAGGGGAATATTAATGGTGCGCTGAGGTGAGGGAGAGGTGGGTGAGGGAGAGGTGGGTGAGGGAGAGGTGGAGGTGGGTGAGGGAGAGGTGGAGGTGGGTGAGGGAGAGGTAGAGGTGGATGAGGGGGAGGTGGAGGGGTGAGGGGGAGGTTAGGAGGGGTGGGTGGGTGGAGAGGTGAGGTGGGTGTGGAGAGGTGAGGGGTGAGGGGGGTGGAGGTTAGAGTGGGTGATGGGTGTGGGAGGTGAGGGGGTGAGGGAGGGTTAGAGGGTGGTGGGTGGGAGGAGATGGAGGTGGGAGAGGAAGAGAGGGAGATGGGGGGAAGGGTGAGGGAAAGGTTCCAGTCCCTCTCTCCCCCTCCTTCCTCCAACCCTTCTCCCTCTCCTCTTTTCCCCACCTCCTCTATCCCCCCTCCCCACCCCTACCAGAACCCCTCCTCACCCCCCCCACCACCCCCATCAGCCCCTGTTAGAGAGCAAGCACAAACAAACGAAGAGACAGGTGTTAATTATTATGCCCCTCCCTGCCCTCCTGCATACCTTGTGGGGGCATTAGAGAGTTGGCGTAGTTTGGTGTCTGTCTGTCTGTCATTCACAAAGAGACAGGTGTTAATTATTATGCCCCTCCCTGCCCTCCTGCATACCTTGTGGGGGCATTAGAGAGTTGGCGTAGTTTGGTGTCTGTCTGTCTCTGTCATTCAAGTTAGATAAGGTTAGGTTAGATTAGGTTAGGTTTGGTTTGGTTAGGTTAGGTTAGGTTAGTTGTACCCTTGTTGGTGGGTGAGATGGGGGGAATGTGAGAGAGAGGAGAGAGTTACCTGAAACACTATACAGGTGTGTGTGTGTGTCACTTTACTTATGTAACCTGTCACTACATGTACGTATTTCTCGTGTATGTGTGTGTTTTTGTGTACATGTGTGTGTGTGTGTCGTGTCAGCTGTCACTCGTGTTATTGATACATCAGGTAGGACACGTATAATTGGACAGGTAAACGAGTCTAATTAGCAAGGTGAGCAAGTCTTGTATCTGGGAACCTTAGGTCTCTCTCTCTCTCTCTCTCTCTCTCTCTCTCTCTCTCTCTCTAGTGTGATTAGGACTGTTTAATCTTCTCGCCTCTAATCACGACTTGGAGCCGAAGTGTCTAATCGCTGTGATTGGTCAAGATTCCCGGCCACCTTTCGTCCAATCCCCGCGGCGTTAATGACAAAGTGTCCTCCCGTGATTGGAAAAGATTGTAGAGTGTTTGACTTTATAATCATTATCTCCCTCTCGACACAATCACCACAATCATCACCACCGCCACCGCTACTTAACACCACCACTACTACCACCACCGCCACTACTTAACACCACCATCGCTATCACCACCATTTTCCCCCCACCATAAACTACGCTACCATCCAATCATCACCACCATAATCATCACCACAATAACCACAATCATCACCACCACAACCAACACCATCATTATCACTACTACCACCATCACTTCTACCACTACCACAATTCCAGTAACTAAAACCAAAATATAAACCCTAACTTAACAACCACAACTACTACCAACAGTGTTCCCGAACCTGACACTACCCGACAACCACCACTACCACCATTACCACTATTATCACATTCCAAACTGATTAAACCAATATATACACCACAATTACCTACCACAACTACCACCAATACCTTACCCTAAAGCCTGTCTCACACTTCACCACGCCTCGACCCCCATCCCCTCCCTCACTACACCCCCCATACCCCCCCACCCTCCCCCACACCCCCCTCACTACCCCCCCACCTCCCTCCCTTCTCCCCAACACACTAACCACCCCTTCTCTCAACACCTCCCTCCTCTCCCCGCCCTACTTTTCTCACCTACCCCCTCCCAACACACCCCCCCTCTCCAACACAACCCCCCCCCCCCCCTCTCAACCCCTCCCCCCACCAGGTGTTGAAGCGTCAGGTGAGTTTTTGGTTGATGGAGGATGGAAGGAGTGCCCCGTATAAGAGAGTTGATCGGTGTTGACAGGTTGAATGGTTGCCGACCCTCCATCACTCGCCCTGTTCAGGAATGGTGGGTAAACTTCCCTCTCACCTCCACCAATCACTGGGGCACCATGGCTGATTAGACCTGCATGCTTCTTCAGAGATTGGGTGCGATGGGAGGGGTATGGTGAAGGGGGTGGTGATGGTGCACAGGGTGATGGGAGGTGAGGGTATAGTTCCTTGACCTCGCTTACCTCCTCTGACACGTGGCCTCTCCCTCCTCTTGACAGTTCCTTGACCTCTCTTACTTCCTCTGACACGTAGCAGTCAGACAGGTGAAGGAGCAACACTTATCGACAGGCAGAAATACACAGATTAAATACAGGTAAACACAGGTAGACAGATAGACAGGCAGACAGACAGACAGACAGACAGACAGGCAGACAGACAGACCGTTACGCTACATATTCCTTAATCAGTTCCTTATGCCTTTTCAACCCTCTCTTTCCACCCTTTCCCTCCCTTCCCCCATCCTTTTCCACCCTTTCCCTCCCTTCCTTCCTCCCTTTCCACCCTTTCCCTCCCTCCCTTCCTTCCTCCCTCCCCACCCTTTCCCTTCCTCCCTTTCCACCCTTTCCCTCCTTTCCTTCCTCCCTCCCCACCCTTTCCCTTCCTCCCTTTCCACCCTTCCCTCTCTCCCTCTCACTTCTTCCCATCCCTTCTCTCCCTTCTCTCCCTCCTCTCTCACCTCACTGGGGGGTGGGGGGGTACATTACACAGCTCGTTTACATTAGTATGGAAGGTTTTTAGCTGCGGTGTGGGCGTGGGCGCGTGTATGAGGTGTCAGGTGGGCGTGTGTGTGTGTGTCAGGGTCGTGTGTGATGGGGGAGGGAGGGAGGGGTCGTGTGTGTAGTGGAGAGGCAGGGGGTAGGGGGGCGTGGTGATGTATAGGCGTGGGGACGTGAGGATGTTAAGGCGTGCACAGGTATGAAAGAGGGCGTGTAGGTGTGCGTGGACGTGATCAGGTAAAGGCGTGGGGACGTGAGGAATGGAAGGCACGCGCGGGTATGGTTATGAGGGTGAGGGCGTGTAGGCGCGCAGATGTGAGATGTGTGGGGTTGAGGGAGGATGGAGGGGAGGCGCGGGGGGGGGCGTGGGTGTCAGCAGGAGGCGTGTATACCATCTCTGAGACTTGCTTCACGCGGTGTTTGCTCTTTTTCTCCATTTATACCACTTCATATACGACCCCCTCTTAAAAGGAGGGGAGGAGGGGGAAGGGAGGGTGAAACTGGGGAGGGGAGGGAGGGGAGAATAGGTGGGTTGGTGAGCCGAGGAAGAAAAAAAGGAAGAAGGAAAAGAGGAGAAGGAACTGGTGGGATGGGAAGAGACAGGAAGGAGAAGAGGTAACAGTGGAGGAACGTGAAGACAAGGAGGCGGGAGGGCAGATGAGGGAGTGTGGGAGAGGGCAGGAGGGTGGGAGAGGGCGGGAGGATGAGAGAGGGCAGGTAAGAGGAGAGAAAGGGAGGGCAGGTGAGAGGGGAAGTGAGGTGGGAGGACATGGCAGCAGTAAAAAGGGGGTAGGGCAGGTAGGATGGAGGGAGGGGGCAGGCCAGGGGAGGGTAGGAAGGGGAGTGCAGGAAGGAGAGGGCAGGGGAGGGCAACAGGACACCTGATCTCCGTTATCTGGGGACGCGGGCAACAGTTTTCATGCCTCACGCACGGATGGGCACACGGATAACTCACCTGATCCACCTCACTCACAAACTCATTAATTGCCTCACAACACCTGTCCAAAAATTTATCTAAGAGGAAAAAAATATACCAAAACATTGTACCCTAAAAAAATACATATACATTGATAAAAATACATGGACAGGTATATATACTGTACACAGGTATACAGTATATGTAGTGTAATGTTACTTGGTGTATACATGTACATTAATCCTGAAAAATCATATTATACAAAAGAGGTTTTTTTTTTTTCATCTTCCGTGAGTGTAATTTTCTTTCCTCCCCTTCTCTCTCCTCCCCCTTCTGCTCTCCTCCCCCCTCCCCTGGTCTCCTCTCCTCCTCCATGTACCACACACACACACACACACACTCACACAAAATATCTTACTTGGGAGGAAAAGAAGTTAAAAACGTTGAAAAATAATATGAAACCGTCATTGCAATCCAGGTAGGAAGTTGGTGAAGGTCTTTCTCCCCTCCTGAGTTAAAACAAGGCCAAGTGTTTGTGCTAGACAAGCGGCCTTTTTCCATAATGCGAGTCTTTCAAAAATACAAACTCCATCCAGAAAGGCAGTCAGATGGTGAGGGGAGGTGTGTGTGTGTGTGTGTGTGTGTGTGTGTGTGTGTGTGTGTGTGTGTGTGTGTGTGTGTGTGTGTGTGTGTGTGTGTGTGTGTGTGTGTGTGTGTGTGTGTGTGTGTGTGTGTGTGTGTGTGTGTGTGTGTGTGTGTGTTTTTGTTGGTGGATGAGGGGGAAAGAGAGGAGGAGAGGAGGTGTGTTGAGGAGGAGGGGGGGAGGTAGGTAGGTGGGGGGTATAGGTTGGTGGCTGCTTGTATCCTTATAGATGTGTTGGGGAGGTGTTGGGGAGGGGAAGGAAATGGGGGAGGAGGATGTTTTGTGAGGGAGAAGAAGAATGTGTAGTGAGGGAGAGAGAAGAGGAAGAGGAGGATTGTTGTGGAGGGAGGAGGGAGAGAAGGAGGAGGAGAAGTAGGTGAGGAATGCCTTGCCTACCTACACCCAGGGTCAGTACACCACACTCGTTCACTTGTACCTGTGTAAACTCTAGGTAAACAAACGTACCTCGAGTGTACAGTACTTTTTTTTGTACCTGTACCTGGAAACACCTGTACCTGCTCTGTACCCTACTCGAACACCTGTACTTTCTGTGTACCCTACCTAGAACACCTGTACCTGATATGTACCGTACTCTAACACCTTTTACTCTCTGTGTACCCTACCTAGAACACCTGTACCTGCTCTGTACCGTACACTTCCACCTGTACCTGCTCTACCACACCCTCTCCTCCTCTTCCTCCAGCCTCTTATAAATACCGTTGCGTGTTTGTTTGTATAGACGACAGAATGTTGTCTCCAGGAGGTGTAGTTTCACCCACTTATTGTTGGTGTACACGAGGCGGGCTCAGCTGCTAATTAAAACAGAGAGATTTATCTAAGGTAATTTACGTTGTTAATTATAGTTTAGTTGATTTACAGGGATTTGTTGTTGTGTTGTTGTTGTTGAAGAAGTTGTTGTTGTTGTTGTGTTTAGTATAACAGTGTTGATGGCAATGTTAGAAGACAATGTTTACAGATAGATTTATTCCTATTTAATCACCTTGTTTTTATGTTTATTTACGGAAGAAAATTACATTGATTATATACACTTGTCTTCGTTAAATATTACCATAGCAAATACCTAACCTAACTTAACCTAACCAAACAATTTCAAGATTTTTTGGCTTATTTGTGAAATATTAATGAAAAATGGTAATACATAACTCATATTGTTGTTAGTTCTTTAGTGAAATATTAATGGGATATTATTTTATATTTAGTTGTGTATGAGAGACGCTGTTGATATATGGGGTATTGTACTCTGTGTTGGGTATTGTACTCAGGGTGTTGGGTATTGTACTCTGGGTGTTGGGTATTGTACTCTGGCCATTGGACTCAGGGTTAATTTATATTTTAACTAATTATTTTTCCCTTTTTTACAGGTGAGTGTGGTGGATGTTGTCAGTGGTGGTGGCAATAGTTGTGGTGGCAGTAGTGGTGGTAGACGTACTGGTTGGTGGAAGACTGTTGGCAAGTACGATGGTATATTATTATTATTATTATTATTATTATTATTATTATTATTATTATTATTATTATTCGTTCCTCTCTTCCCTGTTCTCTCCCTTTTCCCATTCCCTTCTTCCTCCCCTTCTCACCCCCTTTCCCCCCCTTTCTCCCACCTCCCCCCCTTTCCCCCCCTTTCTCCCACCTCCCCCCCCCTCTCTCTCTCTCTCTCATCTTCTTCCCAACAAAATTCCACTACTCATAAGTTCATTCCGCACTACTACCTCTCTCCTCACACGTTATTTTCCTCTTCTATTCTCTCTACCTACGTTTTCGCTGCAGGTTATCGGTATTTTTATTTATTTCCCTGGTTTACTCCCCCTTGCGGTGTGCACTCTCTTCTTTATTTAGGAAGAGAGGAATAATTTTTACTTTATATTTGTTTTCGTGTTTTTCGTCTGTTTCTTTAGCCGATTTTATTATTGTTATTTTTTTTTTAATATTTTAAGTTTGGTTGGGTCAGGTCAGGTCAGGTCAGGTGAAACTATGTTACTTTTGATTAGTTTAATTTAGGTGTAGTTAATTAAGCTTACTTTAGGTTAGCATAGATCAGATCAAGTATGATGATGCCAGGTCAGGTCAGGTCAGGTCAAACTATATAACTTTGGATTATTTTTGGTTAGGTGTCGTTAATTTCTTATAGTTTATGATGAGGTCAGGTCAGGTCAGGTCAAGTACCGGTTGTGTGTTCTCTAGCTCTCAGGTGTTTCTCGTTTCCTCCCTCAAGATGCGTTTTGAGTTTGATCAGGAGCGACCAAATGGTTCGTTAGTGCTCGTTAGCGAGTTACTATGGCGTTGTGTTACCAATTAGTGGAGCCCGCCTGCCCTGTGGCTGACGGGAGGGGGTGAGGGTAGGAGAGAGGGTGATGAGGGGTAGTGGTGAGGGGTGGTGGGTGGGGGTGATGAGTGGTTGGGGTGATGAGGGTTGGGGTGATGAGGGGTTAGTTGGTGGGGTGATGAGTGGTTGGGGTGATGGGGTTAGTGGTTGGGGGTGATGAAGGGTTAGGAATGGGGTGATGAGGGGCTAAGGGTGGGGTGACGTGAGGTTAGGTGAGGTGCTGATGGGAGATGAGGGATTTGGGGTGGGAAGGCAAATAGGGGAGGTAGGGAGAGAAAGGGAAAAGTGGGAAGGGTAGACAGAATTGGGGGAGAAGGGAGGTACAGATGTGAGAGAAGTAGGGAGAGTGATAATGACTGTCTCTCGGAGGTATAGAAGAATGAGAAGGATTAAAGGAAGATAAATAAGGAGGAGAGAAGGAGTAAGAGGAGGAAAAGTATAAGAAGAATGAGGGAGGGAGGAAAGAGAGGAGGGGGGATAGGGAAGAATAGAAGAAAGTGGGAGGGAGGGAAGAAAGAGGTAGATGAAGGAAGTAAACTAATTAGTGAGAGCGACTAAGGTGTGGTAAGAGGGATGGAGAATGGAAGGGGGTCGATAGATGAAGCACTGATGAGAGAGAGGGGGGAGAGTAGTAAGGTGTGAGGAGTCTGTGAGGGGAGAAGCGTGAGGGAAGGGCGGGGTGAGTGAGGCGTGAGGGAGGGAAGGGTGAAGGAGAGGAAGTAGTGAGGGGAGAGGAGGCACTCAAGTGTGTGTGTGGAGTGAGGGAAAGAGTGTGTGTGAGCCATTGATTTCATTCTCACACTCTTCATTCCTCTCTCTCTCTCTCTCTCTCTCTCTCTCTCTCTCTCTCTCTCCTCTCTCCTTTTTTTTTTTTTTTTTTAGTTTCAGTGTATCGGTAATTCTTCTTCTTCTTCTTCTTCTATAACTTTTTTGGCCCAAGACAGCGGGTTGTTTATTGCATCCTCTACTCATCCTGTGAACGATATAGCCGGGTGGTCAGGATATTGTCCAAGCAGTAATAGTGTGGTTGATCAAGTCTCTGTCAGGTGAAGCTTACCCACAGAGAGAGACAGCCCAGGAAATTGACGTCAGAGAGAGAGAGAGAGAGAGAGAAGAAGAGAGAGAGAAGAAGAAGAGAGAGAGAGAGAGAGAGAGAGAGATACCCTCCATGTAATCTTGCTATCACCTCAACTGTCGTATGTTAACCACTTAGATAATCCGGACCTAGTAGCTTTATTTGTGCCTGGCGTTAGTGAGCGTATAGTTGCGTCTGGCGTAAGTGCGGGGTGAGCGTATAGTTGCGTCCGGGGGTGAGCGTAGTTGCGTCTGACCTGAGAGAACAAACTATTTACGCGTATCAAGGATTTGTTTTTATTGGCTTACAGGCGTTTATAATGGCGTCCTTATTGCTCCTCTTACTTTTTTATTATGATGAACAGGGTCGGTGGGTTGGGGCGGGCGGGCGGCGGACGGGCGATGACGGAGCTGTAGGGGGCGGAGAGAGACCATGACCGCCAGTACAGGATATACAGGGGCTGCTCTCTAGGTGGGGTTATGGAGGAGGCTGGCAGGATAGGAGGGACTGGCAGGATAGAGAGGAGAACTAGCAGGATAGGAAGGTCGGAGGAGGACAATAAGCACTCATCATGGCTTAACTGGATATAATTTCTGAGGTCATTTTATCTTCTACTTAATCTTTCATGCTGTAGGATTCTGTGTGTGTGTGTGTGTGTGTGTGTGTGTGTGTGTGTGTGTGTGTGTGTGTGTGTGTGTGTGTGTGGTTATGAGGTTGCAGTATGGGATCGTAAGGGCTTGTTAGATGGTGGTATAGTTGGCACCTGTGGATCCTATAAGAACCTTAGAGATGGTGGTAGTTGTGGTGATGAATAGTGGTAGTAGCAGATAGTGGTGATGATGAATGGTGGTTAGTTAAAGAGGGATTTGGTACTCGCTTCCTTCCTTGGCACCCCTCACCCCCACCCTACCAGGAACCAGAAGAGGCCTGTACTGTAAGTTTGGGGATTCTATTTGGCACTAATGAGGAAGAGGGTTGAGGGGGTGCCGTCTTTTGTCTACCTCTCACGGGCCTCGTACGATAAACAACAAAAAAAGGAAAGTTGTTTACATGTTAAGAGAGAGATGAGCCATGATGAATTGGTAATACTATACTATACTTCCCTCCCTTCCCACTCCTATCCCTCTCCTCTACCCCTTCCCACTCCTACCACCTCTTCTCTATCATCCCTTACCCCTACCCCCCACTACCCTTATCCTTCTATTCCCCCTCTTACTGAAACCGTCTTACCACTCTTAAGGCTGTTCTGATGTTGTCTGACGCTGTGCTGACGCTGTTCTGATGTTCGGACGCTGTTCTGATGTTCTGACGCTGTTCTGATGCTGTTCTGATGTTCTGACGCTGTGCTGCTCTGACGCTGGTTTGATGCTGCCTCTGCTCTTATGACGAGAACACAGCCATCAGAATCACATTGTCTTCGGAGATAATAATAATGAAGAGGAGGAGGGGAGAGAAAAGGAGGAGGGAGAAGGAGGTGGAGAAAGAGGGAGGAGGAGAGGAGAAGTAAAAAAAATTATTAAGATGGTAAATGAGAAAGGAAAATAGACACATTCCTTCCTTCCCTCACTCCCTCCACCCCTTACATCCCTTCCCTCATATCCACCCCTCCTTCGTTCCTTTCCCTCCCTCAACCCCATATCTTCCTTTCCTCCTTGCCTTCCTTTTTCCCTCTACCTTCCTTTTTTCCCTCTACCTTCCTTTCTTCCCTCTACCTTCCTTTCCTCCCTTTACCTTCCTTTCCTCCCTCTACCTTCCTTTCTCCCTCTACCTTCCTTTCCTCCCTCTACCTTCCTTTCCTCCCTCTACCTTCCTTTTTTCCCTCTACCTTCCTTTCTTCCCTCTACCTTCCTTTCTTCCCTCTACCTTCCTTTCTCCCCTCTACCTTCCTTTCCTCCCTCTACCTTCCTTTCCTCCCTCTACCTTCCTTTCCTCCATCTACCATCCTTTCCCTCCTCTATCATCCTTTCCTCCCTCTACCTTCCTTTTTTCCCTCTACCTTCCTTTCTTCCCTCCTACCTTCCTTTCTTCCCTCTACCTTCCTTTCCTCCCTCTACCTTCCTTTCCTCCCTCTACCTTCCTTTCTTCCTCTACCTTCCTTTCCTCCTCTACCTTCCTTTCTTCCTCTCCTTCCTTTCCTCCCTCTACCTTCCTTTCCTCCCTCTCTACCTTCCTTTCCTCCCTCTACCTTCCTTTCCTCCCTCTACCTTCCTTTCCTCCCTCTACCTTCCTTTCCTCCTTTACCTTCCTTTCCTCCCTCTACCTTCCTTTCTTCCCTCTACCTCCTTCCCTCTCATCAAACCTCCCTTCCCTCTTTCCTCCCTTCTTTCCCTTCCCTACCCCCCCCCTCCCTCACTTCCCTCTCCCTCCCTCCCTTCTCTCCCTACCTTGTTTATTTACCTGGGTGGTGTTAGTTTATTTAGAGAAAGCAACGTTTATAGGATCAAGGTGTTTACGTGGGCTGATGGTCTGTGTTGGAGGGATCAGCCTCACTGAGTTTGATGATCCATAAGGCAAGTGTGTGTGGGGTCGCCTTGGTCCTCTGTCTTGCTAAGTGTGTTGTTTAAGTGGGTTTAAGTGTGAGTTGGTGTGTTAAAGTTTGTCGTTCAAGTGTGTTTTAAGTGTGTGTTGGTGTGTTAAAGTATGTAATGATGTATTATCGTATACCAATGGTTCTGTAAGTATGTTTTAAGTGTGTGTGTCTTATGTGTGTTTTAAGTATATCTGTTTGTTAAGTGCGTTGGTGTTAGAGTGCAAAATATCATGAAGTGTTGTGATGGTGAAGTTTATTTAAGTGGTGTAAGTGTTAAGTGCTGCATGTAGACGACTTGTAAGTGAGTTAAGTGTGTTGATGTAAGTGTGTCATTTATTGGTACATATAATCATTAAATCTTTGTTTGTTTGTGTATGTATCTCAAGTAGGTGATTTTAAATGACGTTTATTTCCCTGTGGTGATAAACATTTTTAAGTGTGTGTGTAAGTGTGTCGGTATGTAAGTGTGTCTGTTTGTAAGTGTATCCCTGTGTAAGTGTGTCGACGTGGTAGTGACTCGTGTTGTGGTATAAGTGTCGTCCTCTGTGTTGATGTATAAGTGTGTCGGTATGTAAGTGTGTCTGTTTGTAAGTGTATCTGTAAGTGTGTCGACGTGGTAGTGACTCGTGTTGTGGTATAAGTGTCGTCGCCCTGCAGATGGTTGTAAGTGTTATGTGTCGGCGCGCGTGAGTGTCGTCCACCTGTCACCACCTGTGTTGTTGAGTAGGTGATAATTAATAAAGATTACCTGGGGATTTTTCTTTGGGGTTTTTATCGTCGAGGTTACAAGAGTTAGTGTTTATTTAGTTTACTTAGATGACGTGAGTTATATAAACAAACACATGAACGTCGCCCACCACCTCTGCCACCCCGCCACCCCTGCCTGTCCGTAAACACGTACCTTGGTCGTGGCGTCGTGTCTTTAACGTTGATATGCGTGTCCATAATTCTGTCCTGTACATATCAGCGTTAAGACCCACAGACACCAAGTACATCGAACTACGAACTTAGTAAAGAATGACAAACGAAACTGGAAGAGACAACACCACCAGGCAAATGAAGGAGGAGGAAAGGAAGTGAGAAGGGAGGGAAAGAGGAAGGAGGGACTGCGATGAGGAGGAAGGAGGGTGGGGGAAGAAGACAGAGGAGAAAGAATGAGGAGAGAGGAAAGGAAGGCAGAGGGAGGAGAGAAGGTAGAGGAAGGTGGAAGGAGAGAGGAAGACAGAGGAGGAGAGGGAAGGTACAGAGGAGGAAAGACCAGGAGAGGAAGAGAAAGAATCAGAGGAAGAAAGGAAGACAGAGGAGAGGAAAGGAAGGTGGAAGGAGGAGAGAGAAAGGAAGGTAAGAGAAAGAAAGGAAGGTGGAGAGGAAGAAGAAAGGAGACAGAGGAAAAGAAAGAAGGAAGGTGAAGGAGGAGAGAAAGGATGAAGGGAGAAAGGATGACAGATGGAGGAGAAAGGGAAGGAGCCAGAAGGGGAGAAAGGAACAAGGAGAGAGAAGGGTGAAGGGAGGAAAAGGAAAATGAAGAGGAAGGAAGAGGAAGGTAAGAGGGAAGAAAGGAAGGTAAGAGGAAAAAGGAAGGCAGAGGAAGAGAGAAAGGAAGGCAGAGGGAGGAGAGAAGGAGGAAAGGCAGAGAGGAGAAAGGAGGGTAAGAGGGAGGGGAATGAGGGAGGAGAAAGAATGAAGGGAAGAAAGGAAGGTAGAGGGAAAAGGAGGTAGAGGAAAAAAGGAAAGGCAAGGGAGAAAGAGATCAGGAGGTTGGAGGAGGGAAAGGGCAGAGGAGAGGTGGATATGAGGGGAAGAGATGTGAGGAGAAGTGAGGAAAGGAAGGAAAGGGAGCAGGGGGGTGAGATGGAAAGGTGGGAAGAGGACAGTGTGATGGTGCTGCGGATCGAGAAGAGAGGAGAGAGAGAGAGGAGGAGGAGGAGAGAGGAGAGGCAGTGAGGAGAACAGTGGAGGGTATAGGCGTCGAATTTCGCAGAACGTATATATGAAACTGCGAGCAGAGACTTGGAGTCAGCCAAAGAATGAAACCCTCATCA